>NW_024609672.1:100000-235000 GCF_018296145.1 Oncorhynchus tshawytscha
TGGGGACTTTAATTGACTTTACTCAGGTGGTGGTAGGAGAAAGTTATGTGGATGGGATAGGGATTATACAGAGGGCATCAGGACACAGCGAGGAGAACTTTGAGTCTGACATTGTCTAGTCATAAAGGAAAAGATGGCAGTATGATATTTGTTAACCACAAATGGGATTTGCCCCCCTTTCGCCCTAAGCCTATCACTAACCTAATTCAACAACAAATAGCTCGCATTCTTGGTCATCATTTCCGATATCATCAGTTTGCCTTTTCTAACACGGTCTATTGAAGTCTCAGAGCTATAAGGATTTCCACACACATTTAATCCAGTTGAAACATACTGAGAATGTACTCAATTATGGGCTACTGCTGTTGGTCAGTCTTTCATTTTGAATGGGACCAATTTATCCAATCTGTGAAATGAAGCCAATCTGTGCAATGATGCGATGAATCAAGTGCGAGTGAGAAACAAAAACCTGCAGACACTGCAGCCCTCCAGGAGATGAGTTTCATACCCTTCTTTCTTGGTATTAAGGTGCATGTGTGTGTGACTTTGTCTGCATCTGTGTGTGTGCGTGTGTGTGTGTGTGTGTGTGTGTGTGTGTGTGTGTGTGTGTGTGTGTGTGTGTGTGTGTGTGTGTGTGTGTGTGTCTGTGTGTGTGTGTGTGTGTGTGTGTGTGTGTGTGTGTGTGTGTGTGTGTGTGTGTGTGTGTGTGTGTGTGTGTGTGTGTGTGTGTGGACTGCTATGAACTGGTACTCACCTTGAGAGCACGAGAACGGTTGGCCAGGAGATTCTCAATGTTCCCCGCTGCATTAGCCACCAGCTGGCTGGCATCGTTGGACCCCACACTGAAGTACTTCCTGTGGCTCTGGAAGATCTGCACCAATCAGGAGATAGAGGGTCAAAGGTGACAGTGAAGCAATCAAGAGAGAGAAACAAGGTGACTCTGGACCAATCAGGAGAGAGTGATACTTTGATAAAATATTGACATTGTGTATCTTAGAATTGTACCTATGAGGATAGTCACAAAAATGTACTTGATTACCTTTATTTGCAGGGACAATGAACACAATAATCCAAATGTATGTAAATGTGTCAAATGTGTCAAATCATGATGTCACCACTGTGTGTACAATGCCAGTGTAAATCAAGCAACATTATGCCACATTGGAGCACAACGGCAAACACCATTTACTGAATATGGAATATGTTTCAGCAAGAGGAATTAAACAATAAAAAAACAGAAATGCCAAACAGCCAATTATTTAGCAGCCGGAGGGGCTTTCTAGGTCCGACATTAAAACCACAGGCTTGTAGTGTGTGAATGTGTGTGCGGGCACGCGCGTGTGTGTGTGTGTGTGTGTGTGTGTGCATGTGTGTGTCTAACTCTGTGTATCGAAGCATGTGTTTACTTAGCTAACCTCTGTGGGGCTGTGCTATGTGTTTCTGCTTGTCCATGAGTAATGATACTGATGGTTATTCTCCACATGCTCTTTCTGCTTACAAGCAAATACAATCCCCTCCCCTGTATAGTAAACAAAGCAGCCATGCTGCCAGAGGTCTCAATGAAGGAAACCTACATTTATTCTACTGCAACAGGACAAAGGAATGGTACAGTCGACCATTGATATTATCCCACTCTCTATCTATATATATGCTATTGGGTCAAGATAAGGTCATAAAGTCTAGCTATTTTCCCTCACCCCATGAGCATCAAATGATGCCTGCGACAGGAAATTAGCTCCAAACGTGGTACAACACCATCATGGTAAAGATGTCTGCTGTTTTTTTCTTCTAAATGTCTGTGATGACAAGCAGGGCAAGAGGCAGCCCTGATATGGTGTCTGTTATGGGTATTTTCCTGAGAATACTGTGTTGCTCAAGGGAAATCATGCCTGTGTGTTGTCCCTGGGACGTCATGCATTGTGTGTGTGTCTGAAAAATGTCATCCAAAAGGAATCTGAAGTACATTGACAATTACTGTGATGATTATTGTGCATTTCATATTTCTTAATTCTTCTTTTTTGTTTTCTGGTTATACATTGTTATTGATTATTGTATTGTTGGGCTATAGGTTTGCAAGAAAGACATTTTCACTGTACTTGTGCATGTGACATTTAAACTAGACATAATTACAGAGGCTCCATATCAGGCCTGGCTAGGCAAGAGGAGGAGAGGTGTCATAGGGTTATAGCAATCAACACACGGGATGTGTCCCAAAAGGCACCCTATTCCCCATATAGTACACTACTTATGACCAGAGCCCCTACATAGGGAATAGGGTGCCATTTGGGATGTAGCCAGAGTAACAGCTCCTCCTAACTGTCCATATCATGTAAGCTTGTTAGGGAAGGGGATAGGGATGTGGTGTTTGGAGTTGACACTGATAGTCCTTGAGTGTGGACATTCCCCTAGCAGAATACTGTAAGCAGATGTCCCACATATCACTAATGAGATGGCACTATGTAAAGTCCAGATCTGTTGTGACAACCATCATTGTATTGGATGTGACACACATCAAACAGGAGAGGTCAGGAGTATGTGTGCGCATGTGTGTGTGCACGTATATATATTGATTGTTGAAATCCAGAGTTGTGGATGTGTGACTATGGGGTTGCAAGCTTCCTGTGCGTTTGAGAGGAGTGTGGTGCACTCCTCTCACAGTTAACCCACTGTTCCTAGGCCGTCATTGAAAATAAGAATTTGTTCTTTTTTAAAAAAAAATGTATTTTTTTTAACCTTTATTTAACTAGGCAAGTCAGTTAAGAACAAATTCTTATTTTCAATGACGGCCTAGGAACAGTGGGTTAACTGTCTGTTCAGGGGCAGAATGACAGATTTGTACCTTGTCAGCTCAGGGGTTTGAACTTGCAACCTTCCGGTTACTAGTCCAACGCTCTAACCACTAGGCTACCCTGCCGCCCCCTTAACTGACTTGCCTAGTAAAATAAAGGTAAAATAAATAAAACATTTTTAAAAATATGCACGTTTGTGCACGTCTGTGTTCCTATGTTTACAAGGTGTTTCTGTGTGTCCCACCTGTATGAGGTTCTGCACTCCGCTGGCTGTGTCCGTCAGTGTGACCAGCTCCTGCTGCATCTGCTCCACCCATTCCTTTATCCTGAGGAAACAATGAAAGCACCAATCAAAATCATTCAAATTAATTTACTTCCTGTAACTCATCGAATCCGATGCTCAAATGGTTTTACTTAGCCAATCACATTGATATCTCTGAACTGCTGTTTTCAGGATCATATTAAATTGGCACCAAACAAAAGACAATGGACTGAAACAGGGAGGGAAATACTGAACTGTTCAGTAAGAAACGTTTTTGTTTTTCTGTTGCAAAACAGTTTGCTTCAGTGTGCACTAATAAATAAGACCCTGAAGGTGCAGAACAATCCAATAGAAATACATGTCTGTCAAATAGAATAAGGAATCAAGTTAGCTCTATGTTACATTTCTATCTGCAAAGCTGTGAATGTTCCACCTCACTGCATAAATAATCTTGACTTACATCGATTCGCCAATCACCTTGCAGTAGATACCACATGATGACACATTAACAGAGCAGTTGAGTCAGGCAGTAACAGTACTGCTGACTATCACTTTATGCAAAACATATCTCGCCATGCAGGCTAATAAATTCAGCGGTCTATAAAATAGTCATGTTTACCCTGAGTATATGTGTTTTGACTCCCCATTAACTGTGCATTAGAGTAGATATAGATATAGAGAGAGTAGATTATATATTCATGGTTGTCAGTGGGTGAGTAACAAGGACAGGGGTGAGATAGTAGGTAATGTATGCAGGGATAGTAGAGGGAGAAATTAGTAAGACTCCATTCTATCATAATGCTTTATTTTGATTGTGTTAATGAGATACAAATAAACTACCTGTACCCTATACAGAAAGGAACACTAGTTAACTGGCTCAATAAACTGTCTGTACCCTATACAGAAACGGAACACTAGTTAACTGGCTCAATAAACTGTCTGTACCCTATACAGAAACGGAACACTAGTTAACTGGCTCATTAAACTGTCTGTACCCTATACAGAAACGGAACAATAGTTAACTGGCTCAATAAACTGTCTGTACCCTATACAGAAACGGAACAATAGTTAACTGGCTCAATAAACTGTCTGTACCCTATACAGAAACGGAACAATAGTTAACTGGCTCAATAAACTGTCTGTACCCTATACAGAAACGGAACAATAGTTAACTGGCTCAATAAACTGTCTGTACCCTATACAGAAACGGAACAATAGTTAACTGGCTCAATAAACTGTCTGTACCCTATACAGAAACGGAACAATAGTTAACTGGCTCAATAAACAGTCTGTACCCTGTACAGAAACGGAACACTAGTTAACTGGCTCAATAAACTGTCTGTACCATATACAGAAACGGAACACTAGTTAACTGGCTCAATAAACTAACTGTACCCTATACAGAAACGGAACACTAGTTAACTGGCTCAATAAACTGTCTGTACCCTATACAGAAACGGAACAATAGTTAACTGGCTCAATAAACTGTCTGTACCCTATACAGAAACGGAACACTAGTTAACTGGCTCATTAAACTGTCTGTACCCTATACAGAAACGGAACAATAGTTAACTGGCTCAATAAACTGTCTGTACCCTATACAGAAACGGAACACTAGTTAACTGGCTCATTAAACTGTCTGTACCCTATACAGAAACGGAACAATAGTTAACTGGCTCAATAAACTGTCTGTACCCTATACAGAAACGGAACACTAGTTAACTGGCTCAATAAACTACCTGTACCCTATACAGAAACGGAACACTAGTTAACTGGCTCAATAAACTGTCTGTACCTTATACAGAAACGGAACAATAGTTAACTGGCTCAATAAACTGTCTGTACCTTATACAGAAACGTAACAATAGTTAACTGGCTCAATAAACTGTCTGTACCCTATACAGAAACGGAACAATAGTTAACTGGCTCAATAAACTGTCTGAAATACTTGTGCTATACAGAAACGGAACAATAGTTAACTGGCTCATTAAACTGTCAATTACCCTATACAGAAACTGGAACAATAGTAACTGGCTCATTAAACTGAATCTGTACTATACAGAAACGGAACAATAGTTAACTGGCTCAATAAACTGTCTGTACCCTATACAGAAACGGAACAATAGTTAACTGGCTCATTAAACTGTCTGTACCCTATACAGAAACGGAACAATAGTTAACTGGCTCAATAAATACAGAAACGGAACAATAGTTAACTGGCTCAATAAACTGTCTGTACCTCATACAGAAACAGAACAATAGTTAACTGGCTCATTAAACTGTCATTGACCCTATACAGAAACGGAACAATAGTTAACTGGCTGTTTAAACTGTCTGTACCCTATACAGAAAGAACAATAAACGGCCCAGCTTTAAACAATGGACAGAAAGTTAACTGGCTCAATAAACTGTCTGTAGCCGGGTATACAGAAACAGAACAATAGTTAACTGGCTCAATAAACTGTCTGTAGCCTATACAGAAACGGAACAATATAACTACAGCGCCAATAAACTGTCTGTGCATCTACAGAAGTTTGTGAGTGCTTTTGGTGACAACAATAGTTAGCCTGGCTCAAGGTTGAAACTGTCTGTACCCTATACAGAAACGGAACAATAGTTAACTGGACCAATTAAGTTTGTCTGTGATGTGTATACAGAAACGGAACAATAGTTAAAACTGGCTCAATAAACTACCTGTTATACAGAAACGGAACAATAGTTAACTGGCTCAATAAACTACCAATATCTCCTATACAGAAACGGAACACTAGTTAACTGTTGATCAGCGTCAATAAACTGTCTGTACCCTATACAGAAACTGAACAATAGTTAACTGGCTCATTAAACTGTCTGTACCCTATACAGAAACGGAACAATAGTTAACTGGCTCAATAAACTGTCTGTAGGCGTATACAGAGTCGGAACAATAGTTAACTGGCTCATTAAACTGTCTGTACCCTATACAGAAACGGAACAATAGTTAACTGGCTCATTAAACTGTCTGCGGCCCTATACAGAAACGGAACAATAGTTAACTGGCTCAATAAACTGTCTGTACCCTATACAGAAACGGAACAATAGTTAACTGGCTCAATAAACTGTCTGTACCCTATACAGAAACGGAACAATAGTTAACTGGCTCAATAAACTGTCTGTACCCTATACAGAAACGGAACAATAGTTAACTGGCTCATTAAACTGTCTGTACCCTATACAGAAACTCAAACACTTCAGTTAACTGGCTCAATAAACGGGTCTGTAGTCTATACAGAAACGGAACAATAGTTAACTGGCTCAATAAACTGTCTGTACTCCTATACAGAAACGGAACAATAGTTAACTGGCTCAATAAACTGTCTGTGACCCTGAATACAGAAACGGAACATAGTTAACTGGCTCATTAAACTGGCTGTACCCTATGCAGAAACGGAACAATAGTTAACTGGCTCAATAAACTGTCTGTACCCTATACAGAAACGGAACAACAGTTAACTGCAGGCCTCAGTTAAACTGTATTGTCCTCAGAAACGGAACAATAGTTAAGTCTGCCTGGGAGCATTAAACTGTCTGTACTGGGCCTATACAGAAACGGAACAATAGTTAACCCTGCTCAATAAATAGTTAACTGAAACGTTGAACAATAGTTAACTTTGGCTCTGTAAACTTGTTTGATAGCCTATACAGAAACTGAACACTGTTTTAACAGCCATGTTAAACACCTTGCCCTGATACAGAAACGGAACAATAGTTAACTGGCTCAGTTTAAACTGTCTGTACCATCTATACAGAAACGGAACAATAGTTAACTGACATCTTCAAAACCTCAATAAACTACCTGTACCCGTATACAGAAACGGAACAATAGTTAACTGGCTCAATTAAACTGTCTCCCATACAGAAATGGAACAATAGTTAACTGGCTCAATAAACTGTCTGTACCCTATACAGAAACGGAACAATAGTTAACTGCTCAATAAACTGTCTGGTCAGCTTTACAGAAACGGAACACTAGTTAACTGGCCTTAAACTGTCTGTACCCTATACAGAAAGTAACAATAGTTAACAGGCTCTTTAAACTGTCTGTACCCTATACAGAAACGGAACAATAGTTAACTGGCTCAATAAACTGTCTAAAATCCCTAGCTACAGAAACGGAACACGTTTAGTTTAACTGGCTAAATTAAACTGTCTGAGCCTATACAGAAATGTGTCTAGTTAACTGGCTATAAACTGTCTGTATTATACAGAAACGGAACACTAGTTAACTGGCTCATTAAACTGTGAGGAATTCTAAACAGAAACAGAACACTAGTTAACTGTATACGCCCCCGCTCTTTCATTAAACTGTCTGTACCCTATACAGAAATGGAACACTAGTTAACTGGCTCATTAAATGTTTGTCTGTACCGCGATGCGTACAGAAACGGAACAATAGTTAACTGGCTCAATAAAGTTAGCCATGTTACAGAAACGGAACAATAGTTAACTGGCTCAATAAACTCTCTGTGTCCCTCTACAGAAACGGAACACTAGTTAACTGGCTCAATAAACTGTCTGTACCCTATACAGAAACGGAACAATAGTTAACTGGCTCAATAAACTGTCTGTACCAGGTCTATACAGAAAGTTGGAACACTAGTTAACTGGCTCATTAAACTGTCTGATGACCTATACAGAAAGGAACAATAGTTAACTGGCTCAATAAACTGTAGTTTGTACCCTATACAGAAACGGAACCATAGTTAACTGGCTCAATAAACTGTCTGTACCCTATACAGAAACGGAACAATAGTTAACTGGCTCAATAAACTGTCTGTACCCTATACAGAAACGGAACAATAGTTAACTGGCTCAATAAACTGACTGTACCCTATACAGAAACTGAACAATATTTAACTGCCTGGCCGGTTCCCCTCTCTCCACTGGGATTCTCTGCCTCTAACCCTATTACAGGGGCTGAGTCACTGGCTTACTGGTGCTCTTCCATGCCATCCCTAGGAGGGGTGCGTCACTTGAGTGGGTTGAGTCACTGACGTGGTCTTCCTGTCTGGGTTGGCGCCCCCCCTTGGGCTGTGCCGTGGCAGAGATCTTTGTGGGCTATACTCGGCCTTGTCTCAGGATGGTAAGTTGGTGGTTGAAGATATCCCTCTAGGGGTGTGGGGGCTGTGCTTTAGCAAAGTGGGTGGGGTTATAGCCTGCCTGTTTGGCCCTGTCTGGATGGGGTCACAGTGTCTCCTGACCCCTCCTGTCTCAGCCTCCATTATTTCTGCTGCAGTAGTTTATGTGTCGGGGGGCCAGGGTCAGTCTGTTATATCTGGAGTATTTCTCCTGTCTTATCCGGTGTCCAGTGTGAATTTAAGTATGCTCTCTCTAATTCTCTCTTTCTCTCGGAGGAGGACCTGAGCCCTAGGACCATGCCTCAGGACAACCTGGCATGATGACTCCTTGTTGTCCCCAGTCCACCTGGCTGTGCTGCTGTTTCACCTGGCTAATCTGCCTGCGGCTATGGAACCCTGACCTGTTCACTGTGATTACTATTACTTGACCATGCTTGTCATTAATGAACATTTGAACATCTTGGCCATGTTCTGTTATAATCTCCACCCGGCACAGCCAGAAGAGGACAGAAGAGGCCACCCCTCATGGCCTTTTTCCTCTCTAGGTTTCTTCCTAGATTTTGGCCTTTCTAGGGAATTTTTCCTAGCCACTGTGCTTCTGCACCTGCATTGCTTGCTGTTTGGGGTTTTAGGCTGGGTTTCTGTACAGCACTTTGATATATCAGCTGATGTAAGAAGGGCTATATAAATACATTTGATTTGATTTGATCTGCCTCAATAAACTGTCTGTACCCTATCCAGAAACTGAACAATAGTTAATAGGCTCAACGGTGTACACAAGTTCACAGTGAGAGTGAGTGGTTCCTTCATTGTTCTGAAGAGAAAAGGTCCATATGTAACCATAAGACCAAATGTGTTATGAATAAATGGATTGAGACACATTGAATAACCAGCATAGCTGCCATTTTGAACACATTTTTGTCCTCTGTTGAAAACATTTTGCTACAGCGTGCCCTATTGAACACGAATCTGGTCACATACAATAGCGATGAAATTGACGCATTGTTGATGTGGGGATTGTGGACTGCATTGGCTCATTCATTACACTAGCAGTAGGGAATAGTCTAGAAGTGGGTGAATGGTCCATCCACAGGTAAACACAGTGATTGAGTGTGCAAATTTCCAAACAGCAGGTAAATACATCTACTTGAAACACCTAAATGCAGACCCAGAGGAGACATGTGCTGTGTCCAAAATCGCACCCTATTCCTTATATAGTGCACTACTTTAGACCAGAGCCCTATGGGAGCCTTATGGGCCCTGGTCAAACCTAGTGCAATATATAGAGAATAGGGTGCCATTTGAGACTCATCCCTGATTTGAAGGACACCATAGCAGTACATGAACCCTCAACATAGTTAGGGGAGGAAGTATGAATCCATATCCATGAACTCATCAAGTGTCAAACACCTCGATGAATCTTATTACTTGACAAGTGAGATGTGGTACAGGCTCATCTTCTAGGAAGAAACACACACACAACCACACACACACACACACACACACACACACATGAATAAAGACATGCAGGCAGGCACGCAACTTGCACCCCACTCTCCCAACACACACAAACGTGTTACAAATCCTTGTCAATAACCATTAAAAATGCATGACTGGGGGTCATAAGGGAAATTAACTATTTTCCTCCAGGTATGTTTTAACCCATTCCACTATACAGAAGTGCATTAGCCCTTGACTTTGGATATGTGTTATGTTATCCTATCTAATAACCCACACTGCAATGTGACTAGGGCTCGTGCTGGAAAACGTACAGAACCAGTCAAATGTTTGGACACACCTACTCATTCAAGGGTTTTTCTTTATTTTCTACTATTTTCTACATTGTATAATAACAGTGAAGACATCAAAACAATGAAATAACACATGGAATCATGTTCTAACCAAAAAAGTGTAAAACAAATCAAAATATATTTTATAATTGATATTCTTCAAAGTAGCCACCCATTGCCTTGATGACAGCTTTGCACACTCTTGGCATTCTCTCAACCAGCTTCATGAGGTCGTCACCTGGAATGCATGTCAATTAACAGGTAGGCCTTGTTAAAAGTTAACTTGTGGAATATATTTTCTTTTTTAATTTGTTTGAGCCAATCAGTTGTGTTGTGACAAGGTGTTATTTAATAGTTTTGATGTCTTCACTATTATTCTACAATGTAGAAAATAGTAAAAATAAAGAAAAACCCTGGAATGAGTAGCTGTGTCCAGACTTTTGACTGGTGCTGTATATACAGCTCAGAGAAGCAGCTGTCTGGGGGGGCTTGGGGGCAAGGCTGGAGTACTATCAGCACATTTCTGATCTCACACACACACACACACACACACACACACACACACACACACACACACACACACACACACACACACACACACACACACACACACACACACACACACACACACGGCTGCGCACTCATTCATGCTCACACACATGCTCACACACACACGCTAACACACCTTTCATCCTAACCCTCCATGAAGATATTAGTGCATGACATACCCTTGAGCCAGCACCACTGAGCCAGCACCACTGACACACCGCTGCTCAAAGCCCTTAGCTCACAGCAGGAATAGCTTCTAAGGGTCACAGTAAGGTCCTAGCCTGCAGAGTCAGCTTTTGTCTGCTATGTGCAACAGGGTGGGCCCTGGAAATATGTCCCATGGTCCTATCCAACAGGCTAGGCAGATGCAACAGGTGCCCTCGGCAATGAGGTCCTCTGTTAAAATGTAAATGTGTTGCCGCTGCACTTAGAATAGCATTTGGACAGGAGATGCAGAGAGAAACATGAATAGACTTCATATTCTCTATGATGAGGCTCTACGACTGAACATATGGGCTGGCTATTTTGAATCCTTCTCTAAATACTGACCTTATGTTCTAGCTTTTATGCCGTGTTCCCTCAGGTAACCAACAACAGGTGGAAGAGCTTAGTAAATCTGGCCAAAAGCCAACTCTGCTTCACGATTAAACAATGATTAGTTCTTACAGTATCCAATACTGTATAATAACTACAGACAGACGGTACAGCCTACAGCCAATTTGTTCTGTGTGTGTGTGTGTTCAGCCCCATAACTTGTTTGAAACAGGAGAGGCAGCCGGTAATGAGGAGAGGGGAGCAACAATAAACCTTGTCCCATGGAGGGGCCACCGTTTCTGAGTAAAGATAATGTAACTGTCCTGTAGCCTCTGGCAGCTATGGAGGACCCAGAGGTCAGAGTGTTGGTTAAAAAATGACACCACATTACTATTGGTACACAGTGAACTAACGACTGTGATAAAAGCATTGCGAAAATGCTTGCTTCATCTAAAGTCAAGGACAAGAAAAGCATTATTAGTCATGTCTCTAAACAAATAAGGTTTCTTGTATTGTTTAAAAAGACAAGCTCTACCTCAACACATAATGTAAAAAGTGTGATGTTACCACAAAGGAGGAAAACAATGCTTTTCTCTCAAAGACAAACCATGAAGTAATGTCTAAAAAAGAGGTTTCAACACTTAAAGAGCTCAACAAAGCCCTCTGAGAGGATGGAAACTTGGAGCGGGTCATGGAAAACCAAGATAACATCGCCCTACCCCCTCCCCCTCTCATTTCTCCCTCTCACTCTCCCTAGCGAAGGGGAAACAGAGAGAGGGGGGGTGGGCTTTGAGGCGGGAAAACCCAAAATGGCTGGTGAGCCAGAGAGAGAGAGAGAGAAAGAGCTAAGCAATACAGCCAGTTGCACACTCCGGGGCTGGGACTGAGTGGAGCCTTGTGAAACTCAACCAAGTGTAAAGAGAGAGACCCATAACCCCCTAGAGCCTTTTCTCTCGCTGTCTTGCTGCTTGTGTTCTTAACATCCCCCACTTACACAACAGACTGTGCACATTTAGAAAACGGCGGCCGTTTTTCATTTTCTCTTTCTTGCCATCCTCCTCTTGCACAATGTAATGTTTGGGTTTTGCTCCGTGGAGAGAGCAGAGCGCAGATCAACATGGGTACACTGCCGGAGGTGCGCCCGAGGAGAGAGAAGACTGGTTTGTATTTTGGATGAATATATAATCTGATATGCAGAGGGAGAGCCTCCACTTTAAAATAAATGACATGGACCTCCCACAAGGTTTCTTGCCGAGACATTTCAATTTAAATGCGTGTCTGTGAATTCCAAATGGAGAGGTGGTGATTTTTTTTATATGACTACATGGGAATAAATTCGGACAGGACAGATGGTTACTATTGAATCTGTTAAGACGTGACCTGCTTCGTGCAGTATGGCACTCAGTTATTTTGTCAAAGACATATGATATGAGTGTTTTTATTCATTTTCACAAAATCAGTAAGCCATCCAAATACACCCCACCACATACAGGTGATTAGATAAAGATATTTAAATTGTTCAGAGAGTTCATTGGAGAGTTCCCCACTACTGGCAATGAGGATCTTTTGGTTAATCTTTTGATTCAATCTTTCAATTGCATCTTAGCCTCACAGAATTAGCCTCTCACATATTTAACCTATTAACCTTGTACAGTAGCTGGTGATTAGACAAATATTTTTCTCTCTGTCTCTCTGTAACAGAAGACGCCTCCCCAGACCAGCTGTCACCTGTGTGTATCGGAAAACATTGAAACCAGAGCACTGGGTCCTTCAGAGGACATAATGGGGTTCAAAGGTGAAGGGGTAAGGTGCCCTCTTAGCCTAATCTCTGTGTATGTGCACGAGAGTGAGCGCACGCGTGTGGAGGGTCTGTATTATGTATAGTAACTCATCAACTGAAGTGCTATATTGGGGGTGTGATGAAGCATAAAATAGGACAAATGTTTCCCTGAGTGTTCCCCGAGAGTTCCGAGAGTTCCCCGAGCGTTCCCTGACTGTTCCCTGACTGTTCCCTGAGTGATCCCTGAATGTTAGAGTAGGATCTGACCCCAAGTGCCCTAGAAACATAGTATTTAACAGTACTATCCCCAACCAGGCCACCTCTCTGAAAGACTTGGAAACACAGCACCATATGTTACAGTACAGCACTAACGAACAATAAAACAAATATATGTACTGCATGCTGTATATATCATTATTATCACTTAGTAGCTGTGAACTGTGTTGTTTTACAGGGTCAGCCATAGTAGTACAGCGCCCCTGGAGCCAATTAAAGTTAAGTGCCTTGCTCAAGGGCCATAGTGAACAAGTTGCCCAAGAATAACGTGTTTAGCCAATAACCACGCACAACACAGAGTGGAGCGTCCAATCCCAGAGCCCGTTACAGAAGAGTGGGAAGCCCAGAATAGCTTGTCTGACTCAGACTGAGAGCATCATTGTCTGACCTCTGGCTGGATTAGCCCTCGGGTTACTTTAGACTACTGAGGCCATTTCTGTTCTCTCCTCTCCATTTCACCCAGCTTCTTTTTCAAAATGATGCAGCCATTTCACCCGGCTTTATGTAGCTACTAACTGAAGCAATGGTTACTTTCCAATATCCAGATAACCATTTAGAATACACACCAGAAGGTCATTGAACCATTCCTACACTCTTAGAAAGAAAAGTGCTATCTAGAACCTTTAAGGTTTCTTTGGCTGTCAAAGAGGGTTCTACATGAAACCCAAAAGGGTTACACCTTGAACCAAAAAGGGTTCTACATAGAACCGAGAAGGGCTCTCCTGTGGGGACAGTCGAAGAACCCTTTAAGAACCCTTTTTTTCTAAGAGTGTAGATGTTTAAAATTCAATTTGTACTGCTACAGTGGTAAATCAAAAAATAAAAGCATATTCCAAAAGAAACCAACAGCCCCAACTCTGTGTCATGGTTTAAACTATTTCCCCCCATTTGGCTGCACTTGACAGTCCCATATTTCAACAACTTTTCAGGTGTCTCAACTTTTCTTCCTACCTTGCTGACAAAAAGGTATTTCCATTGATTAATGGTGCCATTGCACAGTGCACTGTTTGGATGCAGGATTTATTGTGGAGTGGACCAACATGCGCAGGTAGCCTACGCTTTCAAGTGATTTGCTTGACAATAAGATGAAGACATCATGACTGGTCGTGTTCACACCGAAGGTAAAAGGTGATACATTTATTACCATTAAATGACATGTCTTTACTGTAGGGCCCATCAACAAAAATAAAAATACATGAAAAAATAAAGAAGACCATCCAATATGTCACGTGTATTCTGATACACACTTCAATTAGTGTTACAATGCACTGATGTATCATAAGGCCTTATAAATGAACTTATGAGGCATTTTGTAGGTGCCTAATAGAGTGTGCTAAGTATGCTAGGCTACTGTAAATATGTTTTGATTAGAAAAGTTTTGTTTTATGTCTCTTAGTTGTAAAGGCATTGTACAATATGCTAACTGGCACACGTCACTGGGTTCGGCTAGAGCTGGCAAGCAGGCAGTAAAGATGGGAGTTGTCCACCGCTGGGGCAATCTTTCTCACAAAAAGATCCCTGAGAGTTTTTCTGGAAAGTCTTCCTTCACCTATACCAATAAAGAATTGTATTCCAACCCCTCTCTCTTTTCTAAAACGTATTCTCCACAGCCACCGTATGCCCTCCACATAGGCCTTATTCATGACTACTTTTTCTCCATGTTTTCATTTCCATCTGTTCTGATTTCCTCTGATTCATTGCTCTGATCTGAATGAACTGACCAGGTGAAATCCAGCCTGATGATGAGCTTCCACCACATGGTTTCCACCTGTGGAGTCTTCTCCAATCATTGCAGACAAGGAGAGAACAGATTCCCAGTGTGAAAGAGCCAAGTCTCGCTTCTACAAAAACCCATTTAAACAGCAGAAAGTGATGACTACTCGTCAAGGAGACTTTCTTTCAGAAGTGTTGTATCATTGTCGTCAGATACTGTTTCATTTCTATGTCAAGTTAGACGTTTAATTCAGGGTTTGGATCTAAAGACAGTAAGACATCTCACGGAATCTCACCTCTCATTTCAACCTTTCATTAGTGATCCTCACACTTCTCCTCATTGCCAAGGCAACAGCTCTCAATTAGTACACAGGTAGCCTATAACAGTTACAATCACCCAGAATAACCACACAGCCACAATGTCAGCCATTTTATTTTTTACAAAAACACTGAAGTGGGCTTCCAACAGAGTCAGCATTCAGTCAAGCCTAACATGTCCAATGTAATGTTTGGACTCCACAGCTGTACTGTTTCTATATTTGTTTACTTTTGTTTCTTCTGTTTGTATCAGGGCAGAACCTGACACCATGTAAACACCACTAGCCAGTAGAGAGCTCCATCGATTGCAAAGTCAAAAGCCCCATCATTCCTGACCACTATCATAGAGTAGAAACAGATCGACAAAGAGGTCAAGGCCCCATCCTGAAACAACCCATAGCCCCATCCCGCAGTACTTAGATGTAGATGTAGATCTGAAAGCTTTGGATAGGTATGGTAGTAGTTTCATCTTATCCCTGATAGGCTGGGTGTAGATTTTGCCATATAGCTCACACCTGTCCAATCTTTTCACATAATCAGATCTAGGGGATAGGATGTGTTTCTGGACAGGACACAAACCTAGGATTTGCAGTTACTTCTCACATGTAACTGAGATAATCAGTGACCTAACTACCGGTGACCAGTAATTTTCAATGAAAGGAGGAGGTGAGACACGAGGACACACACAGCGACTTAACGGTCCCAAGGAGAGCTAGCAACCAAAGTTCAACATTACCCAAGTTTATGCTAGTTGTAGTGACACACCTGCACAGCAGCCAGTTAGACTAAATACACCACTTTCTGAGTCTCTCCTCTCCACCACTCTCTCCTCTTCATTTCTCTCTCTGCTGTTAACACAGGGCTGTTTCACACTTTGTCAGCGGAGCCACACTTGATCTCTAAATACTGTCAAACTGTCAGGGAGAAGAAGCACGGCAGCAGGCAGCAACTGCCTGACAGACAGATGCAGACTGGAACGGGGGTGTTTTTTTTTTTTACATAACATTAGTTATTTATCGGTCTCATACACTGAGATTCTCTGTCCTCAACCCCTTATTAGTGGTGATTTTTCCTTCTAATCTACTCTTAGAGGGATATACCAGTGATATAGGCGTGAGGAGGCGGGAGAGTGTGCGAGAGAGGGAGAGAGAGGCTATAATTTAGCCATCAGATACCTAATAAAAGCTGGTACTGTGGAGCAGTAGGCTTTAATAACCAACCTGACAGAACAATGGCGAAGACAAACAGTCTCTCTCTCTCTTTGGTATCTCTTTTTCTCATTGTTTACCTTGCTCTCTCTCTTTTCTCTGTTGCTTCATCTCTCCTTGTTTTTCTATCACTCTTTATCTCTCCTTTGCTCCCCTTGCATTCCCTCCCTCCCTCTCCCTCCCTTTCTCATTTTACCTCTAACCTCCTCTCTCTCCTTCAGTCTCCTTTGCTCTCTATCACTCTCTCCCCTCGCCTCCCTCCCTCTCCCTCCCTTTCTCATTTTACCTCTAACCTCCTCTCTCTCCTTCAGTCTCCCTTTGCCTCCCTCCCTCTCCCTCCCTTTCTCATTTTACCTCACCTCCTCTCTCTCCTTCCTCCTTTGCTCTCTATCACTCCTCCCTCCCTCCCTCCCTCTCCCTCCCTTTCTCATTTTACCTCTAACCTCCTCTCTCTCCTTCAGTCTCCTTTGCTCTCTATCACTCTCTCCCCTCACCTCCCTCCCTCTCCCTCCCTTTCTCATTTTACCTCTAACCTCCTCTCTCTCCTTCAGTCTCCTTTGCTCTCTATCACTCTCTCCCCTCACCTCCCTCCCTCCCTCCCTCCCTGAGAGGCAAAACAGGCAGTTAAAGGATAATATCCTCTTTATTTATTGAGGTCAATCACACAGTAATTGTAGGCTTTGTAGCTAGCTGTCTTCCGTTCTCATTATCCTGGGCAGCGAGAGGTTATTGATGTTCTTCTCTCTTTCACTCTTCTCCCACCATCATTTTCCTGTTAAGAAGTCAGAGAACCGGAACACGGAACCCCTGCTTTGATCTGAGGCGGCTGGTTATGTGGGAACCCATGGCAACCGTGCTTGTTGCATTCCAATGGGTACTTATGGTATAAATAACAACATAGAGTATATGAGGAGAGGAGAGACTGTCCACTGTTGTCCATGCATGTTCATTTCCCCTACAGTGGAATCTCCATGACATCACAAAATGACAATCATACAATAACAAATACCTTTACTATATCTCACTATACCGCAATACAAGGATGCCTGACACACACACACACACACACACACACACACACACACACACACACACACACACACACACACACACACACACACACACACACACACACACACACCTTGTATAACTAACCCTGTGGGGACACACAATTCAGTCCCATTCAAAATCCTATTTTCCATAACCCCTAACCCTAAACCTTACCCTAACCCCAAAACCTAACCTTAATAAACCTAAACCTAAACCTAAACCTAACCCTAAAACAAACCCTAATTCTAACCCTAACACTAATTCTAACCTTAACCCCCTAAAAATATTATTTGACCTTGTGGGGACTAACAAAATGTACCCAGTTGGTACATTTTTTGTTAGTTTACTATTCTTGTGGAGACTTCTGGTTAAACACTTCCACCCCCACACACACACCCACATACACGAGAATAGTGTATATTTCATTCAATGATAAACAATTCAAGAAGAGCATCTAGTATGTACTGTAGTGTGTACTGTAGTATGTTCCAACAGACACAGTAAAAATACACCTGGGGGTGTTGTGAAATTTCAGGTTACCATCGAAATGCAGCTTGGAGTGGGTGCTAGAAATGCAGCTTGGAGTGGGTGCTAGAAATGCAGCTTGGAGTGGGTGCTAGAAATGCAGCTTGGAGTGGGTGCTAGAAATGCAGCTTGGAGTGGGTGCTAGAAATGCAGCTTGGAGTGGGTGCTAGAAATGCAGCTTGGAGTGGGTGCTAGTCTATGACCTCATTTCACTTCGGAGGACCTTTTGGTTCCGGACATCTGACAATCATCTGACAGTCCGAAATGCCTGCACTGGAGTTCCCACTCCACTGGATCAACCCAGCACTGTAGCAAACCACACCAGCCTTACCCAATCACCAGCCTTACCCAATCACCAGCCTTACCCAATCCAACCCAACCCATCCATCCCCTCTGCCTCACAAAATACACTATACTCACTTTCATGTGACATGTTAAAAATAGAAGATTAACCCTCCAGTCAAAATGTCCAATTAACATCAGTCTACCACCCACACAATAAGGCTAAGTGCCTCTTTGCTGGGGTTGTTCAGAGTTAAGGTGTCTCTCTGATGAGTCCACTCTGACCCAACCAGTGAGGTAAACACCACTTGTGTCCACACGACTCCATTACAGACCACAAGGCCCATCGTGTCCAAATGCCTCTGTTAGTTATTTATTATTGACTTTATAAAGTCTGGGATTAATGTGTGAACTGTTAGACTAACGGACATGAAGCACTGATGACTGAGCCTCCGTTGTTTTGGGGTATTATAGGATGTGTTAGCAAGTGGTGAATATAGCCAATGAATCAAAGACTCATCGTACATTGCAGTCAGACTATTTCCAAGGTACAGAAATTATCAATAAATTGGGAATTTTCCCTTTAAGATTTTGTCAAAATTCTGTTAGTTTAGAGCAGATTGGTCAAAAGTTCCTAGAGCTGGTGGTTTTGGTCTAGTTGGCATTCAAGTCTGACTAAGAAGGTTTTTGGCTCAATATATTGAAATAGTGTATCTAAGTTTCTTCAGCTGGGTTTAAATTCAAAGCAAGTTGCTGAGGATAGTTTAGTGATCCTTTAGACAAGGATGTCTTAAATGGCCTTCTCTGTCTCAACAGATAGACATGGTGTTGTAGTCTAATCCCAGATCTCATTCCCTGCTCCGGGATTCAAGAATACTGTACAGCGTTACGTTCAGCCGGGGTTCCTGTGGGGGACAGGGCATCGGTCCAAACAGCTGTTAACCATTCCCATTCCCAACGTCTGCTGGGCAACGTCTCGGAACGCAATGGAACATTCTGGGAAGTACCATGTGCCACAGGTGGCAGGGGACGACGTAGCCTAGGTTAGTTTAGCGTTAGCATAGCGCTGGGTGATTACTTCTACTTCCAGTCTTCCTAGTGTACACACATCAGGCCAGGCAAAGTAGTCTTTCATTCTTCCCAGAGGGCTGAACCGGAGGAGGGGTGGAGGAGACACCGGACACTAAAACAACAAACAGGAGGCTGCACATAAAGTGTGGATCCCCCAAGCCTTCAGTGGTGGAACGTGGGGAGAATTATGGGGTATGGGGGAACGAGTTAGCGCGGTACAAAGATATCCCAGACCAGTACAACCCCCAGGTCTGAGTCAGAGTCAGGACACTCACCCCCTACCCTAGAGGCTAGAGAGATCAAATATAGCCTGTGAGAGAGAGAGAGAGAGAGAGAGAGAGAGAGAGAGAGAGAGAGAGAGAGAGGGAGAGGGAGAGAGAGGAGAGTGAGAGCAGAGCGAGAGACAGAGAGAGAGCAGAGAGACAGAGAGAGAGGGAGAGAGAGAGAGAGAGAGAGAGGGAGAGAGAGGAGAGTGAGAGCAGAGCGAGAGACAGAGAGAGAGCAGAGAGACAGAGAGAGAGAGAGAGAGAGAGAGAGAGAGAGAGGGAGAGAGAGAGAGAGTGAGAGCAGAGCGAGAGACAGAGAGAGCAGAGAGACAGAGAGAGAGGAGAGAGAGAGGGGGAGTGAGAGCAGAGAGAGAGAAAGAGAGAACAAGAGAGAGAGCAGAGACGGAGAGATCAGAGAGAGAGTATTCACTTTGTATATTATCTACCTCACTTGCTTTGGCAATGTTAACACATGTTTCCCATGCCAATAAAGCCCTTGAATTGAGAGAGAGAGAGAGATCAAGAGAGAGAGTGCAGCAGAGGTTGCTGTGGGCCCAGACCGTGTGCCCTGGTGTCTGGGTAGCTGGGTAACAGATATAGCCTTTAGCAGCTTACGCAGATGGGCCGTGGGCATTCCTCCTGAAATATACCTGCTAACACCAGCTCTCTCATGGGGAGCGGAGTCATACACAGACATACAACCCGGGTTGGCTTCAAACACCTTTCTAAAATATAATACCGTTAATATGGTCATAAGTAGACTCTTTTTACCTCTGACAGTTGAAAGTTAAAATATTTATGCAGAATAAGAAACCCATGCGGGATATTAACCCACAACCATGGTGTTGGATGCGCCACACTCCAACCCACTGAGTCAGTGGAACCTCCTAGTCAACAACTCAGCCTCTGAATACACGGTCGACAAACACCATTGTGTTCTAGTCCCTATGCACAGACACAGACAGCTTCTTTAACTCTTTATTAAACATTGCCTCGGTGAGTGCAGAGAGTGTGGGTGGAGCGGCATTCACATTATGCCAGCAGATCAGTGGAGACAGGGTTGGGAACACGAAAAGGCATATCTATTTAGCTGGTTGAGCATGAAATCTAATTATGCTTTAAAACTGAGAGAGAGAAACCCGGCGAGGAGGGTGATGGGAACCATGGAAATGGAGGAGAGGGGAGGAGAGAGAAAGGGAGAGAGTGGGACACGGAGGAGAGGAGAGAAGGGAGGGGGGGGAGAGAGAGATGGAGGGACAGAGATGAAGGGAGAGTGGGAGAGGGAAGGGAGAGAGAGAGGGCAGAGCCTGAGTCAAAAGCAAGACGAATGCGATCACAGGCTTGACTGTAACCAGATAACATGACATGCACCCATCAGGCCAAAATACCATTTATATATAGATAGGGTGAAGCTTTATTTAAACGGGGATCAATAAAATGCTTATAAAGCATTATTTAATAGCTCATTACCCATGAACAACCGGTTTGTAAATAATTAATTCATCATTCATTTGTGTATTTTGTAGCAAATATATTTTCTAATCATGTATTTTGTAGAAAATACATTTTCTAATCATGTATTTTGTAGAAAATACATTTCGTAATCATGTAATCAAGTCACTCAAAGGCCTTATACATGCATTTAAACATATGTATTGATTAATAACTACATTATGATGTTTACTAACTGACTGACTGACTAACTGACTGGATGACTAGCTGAATGACTGACTGACTAACTGACTGGATGACTAACTGAATGACTGACTGACTAACTAACCGGATGACTAACTAACTGACTGGACGACTAGCTGACTGACTAACTGAATGACTGACTAACTAGATGATTAACTGAATGACTGACTGACTAGCTGACTGATTGGATGACTAACTGGATGGCTAACTGAATGACTGACTAACTGACTGGATGACTGACTGGACAACTAACTAACTGACTGGATGACTAGCTGACTGACTAACTGAATGACTGACTAACCGGATGACTAACTGAATGACTGACTGGATGACAAACTGACTGACTGACTGACTGGATGACAAACTGACTGGATGACTAACTGACTGACTGGATGACTAACTGAATGACTTACTGACTAACTGACTGGATGACTAACTGGATGACTAACTGAATGACTGACTAACTAGATGATTAACTGAATGACTGACTGACTAGCTGACTGATTGGATGACTAACTGGATGGCTAACTGAATGACTGACTAACTGACTGGATGACTGACTGGACAACTAACTAACTGACTGGATGACTAGCTGACTGACTAACTGAATGACTGACTAACCGGATGACTAACTGAATGACTGACTGGATGACAAACTGACTGACTGACTGACTGGATGACAAACTAACTGAATGACTTACTGACTAACTGACTGGATGACTAACTGGATGACTAACTGACTGGATGACTAGCTGACTGACTAACTGAATGACTGATTAACTAGATGACTAACTGAATGACTGACTGACTAACTGACTGGATGACTAACTGACTGACTGACTAACTAACTGGATGACTAGCTGAATTACTGACTTGCTGACTGACTGGATTACTGACTGACTGACTAGATGACTGACTGACTGATCGACTGACTGACTAGCTGACTGACAGGATGACTAATTGACTGACTGGATGACTAACTGGATGACTGACTGACTGACTAGATGACAGACTAGATGACTAACTAACTGACTGGATGACTAACTGGATGACTAACTAACTGACTGGATGACTAACTGGATGACTAACTAACTGACTAGGTGACTAGCTGACTGACTAACTGAATGACTAACTGAATGACTGACTGACTAACTGACTGGATGACTAACTGACTCTGACTGACTAACTAACTAACTAACTGGATGACTAGCTGAATTACTGACTTGCTGACTGACTGGATTACTGACTGACTGACTAAATGACTGACTGGATGACTGACTGACTGATCGACTGACTGACTAGCTGACTGACAGGATGACTAACTGGATGACTGACTGACTGACTAGATGACTAACTCGATGACTGGATGACTAACTGTCTGACTGACTGACTAACTAACTGGATGACTAACTGACTAACTGAATAACTGATGGGATGACTGACTGATTGACTGACTGACTAACTGGTTGACTGGATGACTGACTAACTGACTAGCTGACTGCCTGGCTACCTGACTAGCTGACTGACTGATTACCTGACTGACTGGATGACTAGCTGAATTACTGACTGACTAACTGACTGACTGACTGACTGGATGACTAGCTGAATTACTGACTTGCTGACTGACTGGATTACTGACTGACTGGATGACTGACTGACTAGATGACTGACTGATCGACTGACTGACTGATCGACTGACTGACTAGCTGACTGACAGGCTGACTAACTTACTGACTAGCTGACTGACAGGATGACTAACTGACTGACTGGATGACTAACTGACTGGATGACTGATTGACTAGCTGACTGACTGATCGACTGACTGACTAGCTGACTGACAGGATGACTAACTTACTGACTAGCTGACTGACAGGATGACTAACTGACTGACTGGATGACGGACTGACTGGTTGACTGACTCACTGACTGACTGGATGACTGACTGACTGGATGACTGACTGACTAGATGACTGACTGATCGACTGACTGACTAGCTGACTGACTGATCGACTGACTGACAGGATGACTAACTTACTGACTAGCTGACTGACAGGATGACTAACTGACTGACTGGATGACTAACTGACTGGTTGACTGACTAACTGACTGACATGATGACTGACTAGCTGACTGACTAGATGACTGACTAGATGACTGACTAGATGACTGACTGACTGACTAGCTGACTGACTAGCTGACTGACTGGATGACTCGCTGACTCGCTGACTGACTGACTAGCTGACTGACAGGATGACTGACTGACTAGCTGACTGACTAGCTGACTGACAGGATGACTGACTGACTGGATGACTGACAGGATGACTGACTGACTAACTGGCTGACTGGATGACTGACTAACTGACTAGCTATCTGACTGACTGACTAACTGACTGACTAACTGAATAGCTGACTGACAGGATGACTGACTGACTGGATGACTGACAGGATGACTGACTGATTGACTGACTGACTAACAGGCTGACTGACTGACTAGCTATCTGACTGACTGACTAACTGACTAGCTGACTGACAGACTAGCTGACTGACAGACTAGCTGACTGACTGGCTGCCTGACTAACTGACTGACTGGATGACTGACTGATTAACTGGCTGACTAACTGACTAGCTGACTGACTGGCTGCCTGACTAACTGACTGACTGGATGACTGACTGATTAACTGACTGACTGGATGACTGACTAACTGATTAGCTGACTGACTGACTGAATGACTGACTGACTGGATGACTGACTGGATTACTGACTTGCTGACTGACTAGCTGACTGACTAACTGACTGACAGGATGACTGACTGACTGGATGACTGACTGGATGACTGACTAGCTGACTGACTAGATGACTGACTGACTAGCTGACTGACTAGCTGACTGACAGGATGACTGGATGACTGACTGACTAACTGACTGACAGATGACTGACTGACTAGCTGACTGACTAACTGGCTGACTGACAGACTAGCTGACTGACTAGCTAACGGACTGACCTGCTGACTGACTGACTGATTGACTGACTGGCTGACTGACTAACTGACTGGCTGACTGACTGGCTGCCTGACTAACTGACTGACTAGCTGACTGACTGGTTAAATAACTGACTGGATGACTGACTAACTAACTAGTTGCCTGAATGACTGACTGACTAGCTGACTGACTGGATGACTGACTGACTAGATGGCTGACTGATCGACTGACTGACTAGCTGACTGACAGGATGACTAACTGACTGACTGGATGACTGAATGGATGACTGACTGACTGACTGGATAACTGACTGACTAGCTGACTGACTGAATGACTAGCTGACTGACTAACTGACTGACTGACTGGATGACTGACTGGATGACTGACTAGATGACTGACTAGATGACTGACTGACTGGATGACTGACTGACTAGCTGACTGACAGGATGACTAACTGACTGACTGGATGACTGAATGGATGACTGACTGACTAGCTGACTGACTGACTGACTGACTAGCTGACTGACTAACTGAATGACTGACTGACTGAATGGATGACTGACTGACTGGATGACTGACTGACTAGCTGACTGACTGAATGACTAGCTGACTGACTGACTGAATGACTTGCTTACTCGCTGACTGACAGCATGACTGACTAACTAGCTGACTGACTAGCTGACTAGCTGACTGCCTGGCTACCTGACTAACTGACTGACTAGCTGACTGACTGATTACCTGACTGACTGGATGACTGACTAACTGACTGACTGGATGACTGACTGACTAGCTGACTGACAGGATGACTAACTGACTCACTGGATGACTGAATGGATGACTGACTGACTAGCTGACTGACTGACTGAATGACTGACTGACTGAATGGATGACTGACTGACTGGATGACTGACTGACTAGCTGACTGACTGAATGACTAGCTGACTGACTGACTGAATTACTTGCTTACTCGCTGACTGACAGCATGACTGACTAACTAGCTGACTGACTAGCTGACTGACAGGATGACTGACTGACTGACTGACTGATTGACTGACTGGCTGACTGACTAACTGACTGGCTGACTGACTGGATGACTTGCTGACTCGCTGACTGACTGACTGACTAGCTGACTGACAGCATGACTGACTGACTAGCTGACTGACAGGATGAATGACTGACTGACTGACTGATGACTGACTGACTGACTGACTGACTGACCGACCGACTGGCTGACTAGCTGGCTGACTGACTAGCTGACTGGATGACTGACTGACTAGCTGACTGACTGGCCGACTGGCTGACTGAATAACTGACTGGGTGTCTGACTGGCTGACTGATTGACTGGCTGGCACCGGGCCTCTCTGGGGGCACAATCTGTGACATCAGACTTTGCATTTCAGATTCGATGATGTTAATCATCTGCCTCGAAGCCACGGAGCAGCCTAGGAGACATGTTCCATCTCAAGGAGAGAGAGAGAGATAGAGAGAGAGAGAGAGAGAGAGAGAGAGAGAGAGAGAAAGGGAGAAGAGTGGCTGCAGAAAATCTGAGGCAGACAGACACTGGCATGTGAGGTTAGCGCTGGAGCACAGAGATGCAGTCACGCACTGTGACAGAGAGAGGGATAGAAAGATGGAGAGGGAGGGGGGGTGAGAGATGGGAGCAATATGAAAAGAGATTGAGAGGAAAAGTAAGAGAGAAACAATAAGAGAAAGCAAGAGAAAGAGAGCGAGAGTCAGGGAGAAAGCAAGAGAGAGAGGAAGGCAAGGGGAAAGAGAGGCGGGGAGAAAGAGCGAGAGAGCGAGCGAGAGAGAGAGAGGAAGGCAAGGGGAAAGAGTGAGAGAGCGAGAAAGGGAAAAAGAGAGAGAGACGTAGGTAGAAAGAGAGAGGGAGAGAGGCAGGGAGAAAAAGAGAACAGCAGGAAGAGAGATAGAGGCAAGGAGAAAGAGAGAGTGAGCGGCAGAGAGAGACAGGGAGAGAGAGAGAGAGAGAGAGAGAGAAAGAGAGAGGCAGGGAGAGAGAGAGGCAGGAAGAACGAGAGGCAGAGAGAAATAAAGATACAGGGCAAGGGGAAAAAGGCGGGGAGAAAGAGCGAGAGAGCGAGAAAGGGAAAAAGAGAGAGGGAGAGAGGCAGGGAGAAAAAGAGAACAGCAGGAAGAGAAATAGAGGCAAGGAGAAAGAGAGAGAGAGAGCGGCAGGGAGAAAGAGAGAGAGAGAGCGGCAGGGAGAAAGAGACAGGAAGAGAGAGATAGAGAGAGGCAGGGACTGAGAAAGAGAGGCAGGGAGAGAGAGAGAGAGAGAGAGAGAGAGAGAGAGGAGAAAGAGAGAGAGGCAGGGAGAGAGAGAGGCAGGAAGAACGAGAGGCAGAGAGAAATAAAGATACAGGGCAAGGGGAAAGAGAGGTGGGGAGAAAGAGCGAGAGAGCGAGAAAGGGAAAAAAGAGAGAGGGAGAGAGGCAGGGAGAAAAAGAGAACAGCAGGAAGAGAAATAGAGGCAAGAGAAAGAGAGAGAGAGAGAGCAGGGAGAAAGAGAGAGAGAGAGAGGCAGGGAGAAAGAGACAGGAAGAGAGAAATAGAGAGAGGCAGGGACTGTAGAAAGAGAGGCAGGGAGAGAGAGAGAGAGAGAGAGAGAGAGAGAGGTAGAAAGAGAGAGAGGCAGGCAGGCAGAAAGAGAGAGGCATGAAAAAAGAGAGATGGAGGTAGGCAGAATGAGAGAGAGAGAGATGCAAGGGGAAAGAGAGAGAGAGGGGCAGGGAGAAAGAGTGTGAGAGAGAGAGAGAGAGAGAGATGCAGGGAAATAAGAGAGAGAGAGAGAGAGGTAGGGAGGTAGGGAGAAAGAGAGAAAGAGGCAGACAGGCAGAGAGAGAGAGAGAGAGAGAGAGAGAGAGGCAGGGGGAGAGAGAGAGAGACAGGCAGGCAGAAAGAGGGAGAGGCAGAGAGAGAGAGATAAAGAATGAGACAGAAGAACAATCTCTAAAGCCAAGATGTTAATTGTGCCTTACCCCTGTCTTACAACTATAGGAGCACTTCAGACAATTTCCAGAGCTCCTCTCAACAGCCTGTGTGTGTGTGCGTGTGTGTGTGTGTGTGTTCATTCTTTTATTCAACACCTCCTCTGTAATAGTCACTCAAAATCACTGTCAAAGTAGTAAAATGAGCAGTATGGTTACACTGCCAACCCGAGGACGGCCAACTGCTGCAGCTCTGATCACGGCAATAGTGAGAAAAAGAGAAAGCCAGTCAGCTTTATATGGTAGTCAAGCAGTGGAGGCTCCTCAGAGGAGGAAGGGAGGGCCATCTTCCTCAGTGAATTTCGTTAAAAAAACAATTGTAAAACATCGAACAATTTATATTTTTTGGATAAAACTATACTAAATATATTCACAAGTCACCAAATAATTTATTAAAACACACTGTTTTGCAATGAAGGTCTACAGTAGCCTCAACATCCCTCTGTAGGGTAGCACAATGGTGTAACCGGAGGACAGCTAGCTTCCATCCTCCTCTTGGCACACTGACTTCAATACAAAACCTAGGAGGCTCATGGTTCTCTCCCCCTTCAATAGACTTACACAGTAATTAAGACAACATCTGGAGGACGTCCTCCAACCTGTCAGAACTTATGCAGCATGAACTGACATCTTGTCCACCCAATCAAAGGATCAAATAATGAATAGTACTGAAAGCATAAGCTACAGCTAGCTAGCACTGCAGTGCATACAATGTGATGAGTAGCTGACTCAAAGAGAGCGAAAGACAATAGTTGAAGAGTTTTCAACAAAATGTATATCTTCAAAAATGAAGGAGAAGCAACAGAGAGAGAGAGATTGTCATTTTGTTCACTTTCAGTTTCACTTACTTAGCTAGCAATTGCAGCCAGTTAGTTTAGTTACTCAAACACCCTGCTCAAACAGAGGGATGATATATTAGCTAGCTGGCTATGACTAGCCAACACAACACTGGAACTCTTCCAAGTCAAGGTAAGCTTTTGGTTTTATTAATGTATTGCCACTGGGGCCCGCTGGTTTAACTGCTTACTGACAATACACTAACATTACTGCATAATTGTAGCGGGTTTACTAACACATTAGTTATATTAGTTATGTTGACTAGGACTTTACTTGAACTAATATGGGGACAACTATGTAGGCTGTGTGTAGCGGTTATGACATGGCTTGGAAAGGTTGTTTCCCCCGGTCACATACGGCTGATGTGTTGTTCATTGAAGTCCACAAACGAAGGGAGAAGGTGAGAGTGCATAGAGGGTACAATGAATACAACGTGGCTGTTTATGAGTGATCAGGGGTGTATTCATTCCACCGATTCTGCTGAAAAATATTTCTTAAATGGAAGCAAATGAAACCGGGATAACATACCTGTATTTGTCCAATAGAAACTCTCATTTGGAACTGTTGGACTAATGATTACACCCTAGATCACCTAGATGCAGGCAAGAGTGTACAAGGCGGTATTGAATGTGTCACTGTCATCTCAACATTTTCTCTCGACCTGTGTGCACCTACGTTGTAAACTTTCATTCATAGGCTAGGTTGCAGCAGCCTCATGATGGGTACAGGGAAGATTTGAGTATCATGTAGTAGCCTAAACCTACCAATGTTACATTGAACTGGGTGAATGGAATATGAATGACAGTCATCCAACATGCTGTAATAGAAATAAGGCCATGCTTATGAAAAAAGTATTGTCCTCCCTCACGTGAAACAGCACTGACCACCACTGTAGTCAAGTATTATAGCTAACCGGGTTGCCAGTCTGTTTATGCCAAGGTTAATACAGTCCTGTGGTGGGTAGAAGACCAGGTTTAAATCCCATCATTCACACTACTTCCTCAACGTCTAAGGAACCAATTGAATACTAGATGCCAGTGCGCGTCAGAAACATGTCATTTGGCCAGCCCAAAATGCATTCGAAAGAATTTTGGATTTCTCAATCATTGCCAGATTAAAAGTCCTTTTTCATAGGAAATAATGTGTCAATCAACATTTTTAGTCTTTAAAACTCCACGACTACCATCAACCACTCAGTGTCTATAAAATCTCTCTCTATAACACTCAGTGTCTATAAATCCTCAATGCCTATGGCTGGACTACTCTGCCAATATGACATCATCCTTTGGTCGGTGCCATTAGTATGAGAGCCAAATGGATCACTCGATCTCCAGGGGAACAGACCAAGAGAACAGAACATAGTTCAAGCAGTGATGTCACCCTCCCTCACAGGATGCTGCTGAGGGGAGGACGGCTCATTATAATGGATGGAATGGAGTGAATGGAACGCTATTAATGCTATTAAATGAATGCCATTGCTATGAGCCATCCTCCCCAATTAATGTACCACTGGCCACCTGTGCCCTCCATCCATGAGACCTGGGGTGAGGTGATGAGGTGAAACTTTCATAACGTTGCAGATAGAAATGTAACACATAGAACCAACAGGATTCCAAACCTATACCTATCTGATAGACAAACATAGGTAATCTAATCTACACAATTCATTCCTATCTGAACGTTCTGTAACGTTGCACCCTCCTAAACAGACCCCTGAAGTTAGGCAGAACCAGATCGCCCCGGAGCTGAGTGGGGTGTCATTTGATTACTAGCTGCATTGAAGTACAGCTAGTGAGAATAGCAGTGTGGGCATTAATAAACACATAGACAGGTTGGTTTACTGAACCACTGCACCTGCTAGACATGTAAAAGTGAATGGGCATGTCTTCTGTTCTGAGCATGGCAGCTAGACATTTGATCAGTTCATTTGCCAGGGATCTAATTATATTTATGAAAATTGCATATAGAACTACCTTTTGACTTTTTAGTAGTCACTGTTCCACCACTACATGCAAGGTGATCAAGGAAAAGGGCATGGGTGGGTAGGGATGTACTGCCTAACTCATATTTGATAGAAATAAAGAAGCCTATCCTTCCTAAAGTAATCACAATGCCACCGCATGGCATGTCGCCGTTGACAATATGATGCCGACAATGGGGCCTTAGAAAGGGTTGGCGTACTGCTTTTTCAGTGTAAATGGAATTGCGTGTGTAGAGCCATACATGCATTCTACGGTGGCTGAGAATATTTGGTCATTCATTGCTTTGCCTTGTCACTGCACTGAGATGAAAGATTCAAGTCGTCCAATTCATTGAGTTGAACATGATTTACCTGAAGATACGTCAGGGGTGTTGCCAGAAGGGTGCTGAAATATGATTGTCCACACTTAGTGCCCCCCCCATCTGTCAATCTGGCTCCGATAGGAGAGAAAATATGGTGCATTTGTTTTGCCTGTTTAGCGGTATTACAGAGCTGGCTTGAGGACCATGCGGACGGCTCAGAGTTGGCGGGAAGGCTGGTTGATTGGTTGACAGGCTTTAAGACTATGGAAGATGGCTCAACATGATCTCAGAGCATTTAATATTGCAATTTGGACAATACGCAACAAATTTGCAAAAAGTATGATATTTTATTAATTCAAATGCATTGTTGCTAACATGGCTAGGTGGCTAAGGCTAACGTTACCTAGCAGGCTATGGGTTAGTTGTTAGGGTTTAGTTAGGAGTTAGGTTAAAGAGTTAGGGGAAGGGTTAGCTAACATGCTAAGTAGTTGCAAAGTAGCTAAAAGTAGTTAGCAGTTGCAAATTTGCTAAAATGGTCTATGATGAGATTCGAACACAACCTTTGGATTGCTAGGCGTTAGTGTTATATTTTTGCGACAATTAACCTTCTGTCTTATGTAACCATACCAAATGTAACATATCATACTAATTTGAATGTTGCGGATTTACATGTTCTATGTTACGTCTAGACCAGGCTGGATGGCTAGGTGGCTAGGTAACTCCTGTTTGACTTGACAGGTGCTGAGCTAGTGTGTAGTTGCTAGCGTGTAGTAGCAAATTTCTGTAGGCTATGGCATGTATTTGCCATATATTTGTTCTAGAATGTTATGCACTTCCCTTATCACCTGAGGTGAATGAAGCTACAACAGCCAAGTTGATAATGGCTGAAGTCATTTTTGCCTGTTTTTGTTGTTCTCCAAATATAATTTTAGAGCTTTTAAATTGTGTAAATCCAGTAAATCAGCTTCCACTTTCCAAAAATTCCTTGAAGGGGAAAAATATGTATTGGAGGGGGAGTTACTACTGAACATCTATGAGTATCTAACTTGAATATGGATCACTTCAAATGTATTTATTTAATAAATTAGGGCAGATACAAATTAACAGTTGAAACAGTGATTCAATACAATGCATGATAGTTTAAAGAAATTGTCAAAGCTATTTGTGATGTGATTTGCTGATTTCCCATGACCACTCAGGACTGGTTCCTGCCCCCCCCCCCATAGAATCACCCGGGGTAGCCTATGTAATGACAATAGCCTATTTATTATGACTGATTGATCCGCCACTAAATCAGTGTAAAGTGTGTTTAATCAAACGAAGTCGGCTATTAACTACAAGCTAAATTCAGCAAGATCCAGAAGCACAATTCAAACATTGTCACAGTTTTCGAAGACGTTATGCATTTCCATTGACTGTTTGTTTTCATAAACCGATGGGTAACCGTTTGCAATGCAAGTTTTTCCAAAAATGTTGTAGGCTATTATTGGGCTATTTGTAAACATAACAACATGGTCAAATAGGCTTATTATAATGATATACGTATTATATTATAATAATATAAATAAAAACTATCCTACATCACAATAGCCATACATGTATTTTATGCATTTATTGTATTTTGCTTTAGGTTTAGTATTGGGAAAGCAAACAGGCTGTCATCGCAGGACAGGCTGTCATCGCAGGACAGGCTGTCTGGTAAGGCTACTTACAGAAGTGGCGACGGGAACTGCACGGTTGACACACTATTTAACGAAGCCAGAAGTAAAAGTAGAGCGGTGAAGGACCTGTAGGTATCCATGATTGAACGGAGTTCCCAACACACGATAATAAAAAACGACTCAAGACAGGGAAAGAGATGCGTGAAGCAGTCCAAATCCTGGAACCGTGTGCGTCTTCTTGCGCGTTCAGTGGACCTGTCACGCAGCCATCGGGGGACAGTTTGAAAACAAATCTCAGCTGGTTCGTCTCCCCCTGATGAGTTTGTGTTTGTATGTCTTTTTGAAAGAGTGTGTCAGATCTCCGGCGGTAATCTTACAAGAAGCGCCCAGTGTGTTTTTAGAAGAGTGGAGAGGGAGGACGCCCCGTTCTCATATCTCCCCCGCTCGTCAGCACGGAACAGTGTGTGTAGGAAATGTGTGTGAGAGAGCCCTCCCGAGCGGATCGGTTTCCGAGCCCCCCACTCCACTTTACCCCCACCCCTTGCCTGAGAACGACCATCATCACGCGTTGCTCTCCATACAAGGCACTCACTCCTCACTGGGGCTAGGCAACGAACGGCCACCGCCTAGCGAGCACAAAACACCAGCCAGTCAGATTCAAACTCACTGGCAGACAAAAACTGCACCCCTTTTTTTTAAATATACATTATATCACATATGTATGATATTGATGATATTGCTATCGAGACAAAGGAAAGTGTGTGCTAAAATTGTGACTGCATGGCTTATATAAAATAACAGTTATTTTTTAAAGGTACCAGATCATTTTAACAGTCTGACCCCTGCCCATTTGCTTGCTAAACTGAAGAACTGGGCTGGGGATAAATAACCACTCTTATATTTGCATGCATATCTATCTATCTATCTATCTATCTATCTATCTATCTATCTATCTATCTATCTATCTATCTATCTATCTATCTATCTATCTATCTATCTATCTATCTATCTATCTATCTATCTATCTATCTATCTATCTATCTATCTATCTATCTATCTATCTATCTATCTATCTATCTATCTATCTATCTATCTATCTATCTATCTATCTATCTATCTATCTATCTATCTATCTATCTATCTATCTATCTATCTATCTATCTATCTATCTATCTATCTATCTATCTATCTATCTATCTATCTATCTATCTATCTATCTATCTATCTATCTATCTGGCATTAATACATTTTATATAACGGGTGGGTCTAATGCTGATTGGTTAAAACCGCATTCCAGCTGGTGTCTATTCCACAAGTTACCATCTGCTAAATCTATGACTTTAAAATGACTATTTACTATGTTCCATCTGACTGCGCAATCCACTGTCTCATCAGCCCAGCCAAGCAATTTATCAACTTGATCTCCACTATAAAAAGCATCTAGACATTATCTCACATTTGTTTTTGACTAGCAGTTAGTTTTCAACAGCTGTCTGTCCCTCCGACATTTGCAACATTTTTTCAATATTCAAATTCAATCTAAAACTGGTCATGAACATGTAATGAACATGTCGGGAGTTGGGACGAGACAGACAGGCGTTTCTCAGCCAGTTGAAATCATGAATCAGCTGGCATAATTTTTGGGGATATATACAAATAAATGCAATCTTTCCAGCTTCAGTTTGAAGTGATTGTGTTAGCTGTGTTGTTGGCTAGCTCTTCTGAACAACAATATCCTGACAAGTGAGCACATTTTCTTTGCCAGGTGAACTCGCACCTCATTAGCTCATTGTTATGGATGTATCAAAATAAAAGTCTCTAGAAACTGCTCAAACAAATGCTAATGCAGCTACTTTGCTGGTATTCTGGCTGCACTTTTTTGATGTGACTGTAAGTTAGCCGTAGTTGTCTAGCTGGCAAGCAAACGATAAGAACGTTGACAGCCAGTATGTCATTGGAACATTTAGAACGAACGACTGGGTTGCGTCTATAGATACAGAACAAGAAGACTGAATGACTGGGTCACGTCTCTTGCAACCGAACCGATAGAACGAATGACCAGCCGGCTTGGGTAGCAACCCTAGATTTGTGTTGGGACTATATCTTGTGGAAAGATGCAATAGTATGAACAAATGAATCAAAATAATGTTTTTAATGAAAATATGTCAATCGTTATTTGTGACTCGTTTTATCAAAATGCGATCTTTTGCAGAAATGCCCTCTGGAACATGTGAACTTTCATGTGCCTTAATAAAAAAAACTTGTCTGCCATCTGTAAATACAATTGTTAAATTATGAGCCTAGTTGGTTTAGCCACGGAAAAAGTCAGCAACCTTCCCGCTAACCATGATTGGATGAGATAATGAGTGGGATGGACATGCCGAGAGATGTGTTCGGATTGGTCTGCCATGTAGCATGCTTCTGTCTATAGCATGAGCTGGTCAGTATGTGTAGGTAATCCTTTCTACCACAGCTATTTTGAAAGATATCATGTAGTGAACTGCATATATGTTGCTGTCCACTTTGTGGAGGACTAAGGTTTGAAATCACTGGAATTAGAGTATGATAGCTAATGAGATGGAGAATATTCTGGTGTTTGATTGCAAATATGCAGAGAGAGTCGAAAGGGAACACAACAGAAGGCTGTTGTATAAAACACCTGTCTCCGGATTACATCTTCAAACTAAGGGCAACCATGGCATCCATGACAGAGCGGGAGAACCGTTACCCATGTATACGGGTAAGATAGTCTAGCTAGCTACATTTTCAGATGTTACACGTTTGTAATTTTGTCAGAAAGTAATTTTCATTTCAAGTTAAAGTGTACTGTTAGCTAGCTAGCTAACGTTAGCTGGCTGGCTCGCTAGCTAACGTTACATGTATGATCTGTGTAGTAATATTATTTGTATCTCGGAGCCATTTGCATTGTTAGTTATAGCCTAATGTTAGCTTGCTAATATTGAACCTGGTTGGTTAGCTACCTGCAGATTCATGCAGGGTAGTAACATTATGAGTTGGGATTTTGGTTCATTGTTTAGCTAGCCTGCTAGCTACATGTCTAATCAAAAGACTCCACTGTCTTTTGCAAGTAACCATTTCAATAGAATGTTCATGATGTCACTGCAACAACTGTCGGTAGACATAGGAGGTAAATTCACTCTGGCTATCTACTCCGATTTCAGAGCACTTTCGTCTGAGTAACTCACAAATACCTGACAAATGTACAAACGCTCAACACCCGTTGAATATTTCCGGTGTCAGTAAACGTTGGCAAAAGAACGTAACTCAATTGTTGCTAGCAGCACAGTTGCAGTCACCAATGCTCTGGATAACATAAAAACAGCATAACCAGCTCTGCTAGGTTGAGTAAAATGGTTAGCGTGAGCTATTTTCTCATTTGGAGTCAACATGGGCCAGCATCCCTGTGGAACGCTTTTGAACACCTTGTAGCATCCATGCCCTGATGAATTAAGGCTGTTCTGAGGGCAAAAGGGTTGCAACTTAATATTAGGAAGGTTTATGACTAGAGTTTAAGAGCCTGTGTGAGTGATATAAACCCAGATGGCTGGTTAATCTATGAATAGCTCATAATTCAAGGCACATCATGATTATTACCCGTCATAGCTATCATTCCTGTGCCATCTGTAGGCCTAGATGTGCAGTGTTTGCCATACAGGGCTGTGGCGGGGAGAGTGGAGCGATCCGGGCGTTCCCCTGTCCCTATTATACCAATCAGAGATATATTTACTGTGCAAATAAGTGGCGCGCTCCGCAGCTCTGCAAATATCAGGTTCCACCAGCAGCCATATTAAAGTTGTGTAAAGGGACCTCTTCCCAGGGTCCTGGTTACATGAGAGTATTTACCATGCACCACCACCAGACTGTACTGGACATACAGTGCCTTTGGAAGGTATTCAGACCCCTTGACTTTTTCCACATTTTGTTACGTTACAGCCTTATTCTAAAATTGATTCAATCAAAAAAAATCCTCAGGAATCTACACACAATAACCAATAATGACAAAGAGAAAACTGTTTTATTTGATTTTAAATGTTTGCAAATGTATTGAAAACAGAAATACCTTATTTACATAAGTATTCAGACCCTTTTCTATCAAAATTGAGCTCAGGTGCATCCTGTTTCCATTGATCATCCTTGAGATGTTTCAACAAATTGATTGGAGTCCACCTGTGGTAAATTCAATTGATTGGACATTATTTGGAAAGGCACCCACCTGTCTATATAAGGTCCCACAGTTGACAGTGCAACCAAGCCATGAGGTAGAAGGAATTGTCCATAGAGCTCCGAGACAGGATTGTGTCGATGCACAGATCTGGGGAAGGGTACTAAAAATGTCTGCAGCTTTGAAGGTCCCCAAGAACACAGTGCCTCCATCATTCTTAAATGGAAGAAGTTTGGAACCAGCAAGAGTCATCCTAGAGCTGGCTATCTGGCCATACTGAGCAAATGGGGGGGCCTTAGTCAGGTAGGTGACCAAGAACCTGATGGTCACTCAGTCAGAGCTCTAGAGTTCCTTTGTGGAGGTCAGAGAACCTTCCAGAAGGACAACCATTTCTGCAGAACTCCACCAGAACTCCACCAATTAGGCCTTTATGGTAGAGTGGTCAGACGGAAGCCACTAGTCAGTAAAAGGCACATGACAGCCCGCTTGAAGTTTACCAAAAGGCACCTAAAGACTCTCAGACCATGAGAAACAAGATTCTCTGGTCTGATGAAAACAAGATTGAACTCTGGCCTGAATGCCAAGTGTCATGTCTGGAGGAAACCTGCCACCATCCCTACGGTGAGGCATGGTGGTGGCAACATCATGCTGTGGGGATGTTTTTCAGCAGCAGGGACTGCGAGACTAGTCAGTATCAAGGCAAAGATGAACGGACCAAAGTACAGAGAGATCCTTGATGAAAACCTGCTCCAGAGCACTCAGGACCTCAGACTGGGGTAAAGGTTCACCTTCCAACAGGACAAAACCCTAAGCACAAAGCCAAGACAAGAGTGGTTTCAGGACAAGTCTCTGAATGTCCTTGAGTGGCCCAGCCAGAGCCTGGAATTGAACCCGATCAAACATCTCTGGAGAGACCTAAAAATAGCTGTGCTACAACACTCTCCATCCAACCTGACAGAGCTTGAGAGGATCTGCAGAGAAGAATGGGAGAAACTCCCCAAATACAGGTGTTCCAAGCTTGTAGCATCATACCCAAGAAGACTTGATGCTGTAATCGTTGCCATAGGTGCTTCAACAAGTACTGTGTAAAGGGTCTGAATACTTAATTAAATGTAAAAATTGTTGCTTTGTCATTATGGGGTGTTGTGTGTAGATTGATGAGGGAAAAAAAACAATTTAATCAATTTTAGAATAAGGCTGTAACGTAACAAAATGTGGAAAAGGTCAAGGGGTCTGAAGACTTTCTGAAGGCAGTGTAGTTGAAGGGTAGACACATGAGGGCATGCATGCCTGCCCAAATAAATACTCATTATAGTAATTAACCAATTACATCAGAGCATTTCACAGTATCACATAATGTACAGTTGTCAAGAAGGAATTACTGGAAATAAGTGTCTCACACACACACACAAGCACACACACACACAGCTCATTCTTCATGTGTTTAGTCTGTCTTAAACAGGAAGGCAAACAGAAGGCCCCCTTTAACAGGATTACACTGGATTAAATCAGGATTATGTGTTATTACTAAAGCCTAAACTCAACAGCAGCCAGATTAATTACCAAAGACATCACATTTGGCAAAGGTACAGCTGATGGATATGCATGTCTTCAATATATTTGAATGATGATATTTGACTGATGATATAATAATTGTTTGATATAAGAATTCCTGCTATCAGTGTCAGCTGATAGCATGAAACCTAGAGAACCACCAAGACCTACCATTTACTACGGCAAAAAAATACTTCAGGGAATAAACCTCTAGTACTCATAAACCAGTACACAGGCTACCAGCTCTGAACACGTCTCTGAACATGTCTGTCTCTGTCAGCTTGGAAGAAAACGGTTTGTCTATCATCTGGCTATTGATAAAGAGTCAGATCTGAAAGTAAACACTGTCTCTGTGAAATGTACATCCCACCAGTCTTACAGTATTCCTATCAAATATCTAGGAGCAGAGCAATATATATATATAGAGCACTGGATAGGACCTGCTACTGAGAATGCATGTCTATATTGGTGGATATGCACAGTTGGCCTGTGGCCTTGTCGCTAATATAACAGAAAGCCAGCTGAACTCAACCACATGTCTAACTGGTCCCTGCTGGGCGAGAGAGAGAGAGATAGAGGGAGGATAGTGAAGAGAGAGGATTTGGGAAGAGTGAGAGAGAGGAGAGAGAGAGTGGAAGAGTAAGAGGGAGGACTGTTCCGAACTGAATTAGCGACTGCTGGGTGCAGGTGGGGCCACTCTCTCACGACCAGCCCCCTGTCGCCCTGGGATTCCACCCTAGCAGCCATTGCCTAGCAACGCCACACCGTCTCCTCACAACGAGCGGCTTCTTCCAAACGAGCGCATGGTGAGGATGGGGGTGTTGCGGCTGAGTGTGGGAGGGAGGTGTGTGTGCCAGGGTTTCGAGAGGCACTCACAGCACTTACGACTCCATTACAGGTTATTTAAGGTTAGTGAAAGCTCAGCAGCCCTCATCTTCAGTTCAAGAATAAGCAAACGACAAAAAAAGTAATGCTTAATACTGTTTCATTTCCCAAACATGTGGCAGCTCATTAAAATATATTTGCAGGGCAAAGAGTCTTTGCATTTTATTTAAATTACTTTTGAATCCCTTTGGGTCAAAATCATCCGCTGGCCTTTTTCAGATCACATTAAACGTGTAGTGTAATAAAGCACACACACAGTCTCTTCACTCATCACTGGCTTTGTGGCTTTCATTAGTTAAGGCTATTTTAGGGATGTTGACATTGACGACAGTTGGGCAGATTCGTGCATATACAGTACCGTATCCCAAATGAAAACAACATGCGATTTGAAGGTTCAATGCAGTATTTCTTTTTTAAAAACCTCAATATCTAATCAATACTGGGTCAGAATTAAGTTCCTTACTGTGATGGTTTTCAATTAAAATAGTAAAAAAGAAACAAAAATAGTTAATTCGCAAAGAGCAATTTCTCAAGCAACAATTTTGCTGGGACTGTCTCTGGGGAGTGGTCCGATATTATTGGCAGAGAGATTTGGAACTCTTTCTTATTGGTCTATTAACTAATTTATGATGTCACCAGACAGGCCAAAACTCCATCCCACCAAAACAGACTGAAATTCAGGCGGTCTTCAAACACTTCTTACACTAAAAGGGCACTATCATAATTTTCACAATTTCACAGTATTATTCCAATCTCATAGTGTGGACACATATATAAAACACAGAACTGGGCCTTTAATGCAACTAGGCTCACTAGGCCCAGCATTTGGAAACCTCTGCAAAATAGTGCAAAACACAAATGTCATCAAAGAATCTGTTCAGAATAGTAACTCATGTTTCAATAGCTATATTAATTCATGTTTAAGTTAGCAATGAAATTGTGCATCAGGGCTGTATTCATTCATGACTTTTAAAATTGAACCTTTATTTAACCTTATTTTACAATGATGGCCTATCCCGGCCAAACCCTCCCCTAACCCGGACGACGCTGGGTGCGCCGCCCTATGGGACTCCCGATCACGGCCTGTTGTGATACTGCCCAGAATCGAACCAGGGTCTGTAGTGACCTCTCTAGCACTGAGAGGCAGTGCCTTAGACCGCCGGGCCACTCGGGAGCCTCATACAGTCTCATACAGAGACTCAGAGAAAGGAGTGCTGATCTAGGATCATTTTTGCCTTTTAAAACCCCTTATGGTCGATGTCTGCACGCCGTGGAAATCTAATTAGCATAATCAAAAATCCCCATACAAATCTGTCAGTTTAAGCTAGAGATAGTGTATCTGTTTTTTGTCTTTGGGTGTCTCAATCCACCACATCTGCCTGTAACACTTCCACATCTGCAGTGAAACGTGACACAGCTAGAGCGGTGTTTGTCAGACGATGAGACATCCTGAAAATCAGTCTTGGTCTGTAGCATCCCAACAGTTTGGACTATACACTAACAGTTTGGACTACACACTAACAGTATGGACTACACATTAACAGTTTGGACTACACACTAACAGTATGGACTACACACTAACAGTTTGGACTACACACTAACAGTTTGGACTACACACTAACAGTATGGACTACACACTAACAGTTTGGACTACACACTAACAGTTTGGACTACACACTAACAGTTTGGACTACACACTAACAGTTTGGACTACACACTAACAGTTTGGACTACACACTAACAGTATGGACTATCAGTTTGGGCTACACACTATCAACAGTCAGTTTGGACTACACACTATCAGTTTGGCTACACACTATCACACTAATCAGTATGGGCTACACACTATCAGTTTCAGTTTGTGCTACACACTACTATCAGCTACACACTATCAGGAGCTACACACTATCAGTTTGGCTACACACTCAGTTTGGGCACACTATCAGTTTGGGCTACACACTATCAGTTTGGCTACACACTACACACTATCAGTTTGGGCTACACACTATCAGTTTGCGACACACTATCAGTTTGAGCTACACACTATCAGTTTGCGCTACACACTATCAGTTTGCTACACACTATCAGTTTGGGCTACACACTATCAGTTTGGGCTACACACTATCAGTTTGCGCTACACACTATCAGTTTGGGCTACACACTATCAGTTTGGGCTACACACTATCAGTTTGGGCTACACACTATCAGTTTGGGCTACACACTATCAGTTTGGGCTACACACTATCAGTTTGGGCTACACACTATCAGTTTGGCTACACACTATCAGTTTGGGCTACACACTATCAGTTTGGGCTACACACTATCAGTTTGCACACTATCACTATCAGTTTGGGCACACTATCAGTTTGGGCTACACACTATCAGTTTGGGCTACACACTATCAGTTTGGGCTAAACACTATCAGTTTGGGCTACACACTATCAGTTTGGGCTACACACTATCAGTTTGGGCTACACACTATCAGTTTGGGCAGTTTACACACTATCAGTTTGGGCTACACACTATCAGTTTGGGCTACACACTATCAGTTTGGGCTACACACTATCAGTTTGGGCTCACACACTATCAGTTTGCGCTAAACACTATCAGTTTGGGCTACACCCTCAGTTTGTGTAAAGGTACTATCAGTTTGGGCTACACCCTCTGTGTAAAGGTAGCCAGTTTGGCACATCCTCTGTGTAAAGGTGAGACTTACGAACACATACAGATACACATATCGGTTGTTTTGGCCTCACAAGACTCGTCTGAAGGTCTCCTGGTACCAGTTTAAAAAATGAATACAAGTGTATACATAGAGACTGTTAAGTGACAAAAATAAGGGTTTAAATATATGTAAAAAACAAATGTTTCCTGATCTTTATTATATCTCTCAGATATAGGATAGATACTTCAGAACAAACTTCCTTTAGATTTATTTTTTTGGGACTATCTGTTGTTCCATGTAGTGAATCTGTTATTCACTGTGTTTCTATGGGCTAATAGCAGTAAGACCAAACAATATTTTTCATCAAATATAAAAAATGTTGATACTACAAGGGTTCTTAAAATGCTAAATCAAATAGCAAAATTACCCTTGGTGTGACCTTAAAACAATTCCATATAGTTGTGGACCAGCCCCCTGGCTTAGACAGGGCTTAGACTCTTATGGGTTATGACTACAATTACGTGGACAGGAGGACCTAGTCCTAGATCAGCCCTATTATTCTGAGGCGCTTTATGAATACGGGTGGTTTACCCCTATTTCCCTTTTTTTATTACTTAATGTTATTCTGGATGACAGCGGGACTCTGGAAACGACACAGCAAAAATATTCCTCATAATGAGTTTCATTCTCTTGTGGACCTGCCAAGTGGAATTTATTTATGAATTACAAAGTGAGGCGATATTTCATGGCAATGGTCAATGTTAATTGGTATCCCCTCCACCCCTCTCCTCCCGTCTTGGGATATTGACAGTATACCCTCACGTGAGATGACACTGATACATTATAGGGTGTGTGATCTGACAATTCCATTGAGATACACATAGAGACAGAAGGAGACAGAGGAAGGGCATAGGGCCATCTACGATTATCATAAGGGCGTACCCTTTTGTGTATCACTGTGATATACAGTAGTCATACTATGTACTATCATTTGTCATCCTAGCATTTTGTCTTGTGTTACATCAGGTGGGTCAAACCCAATGAGTGTCAGACCATGCAATCTTTCACCTCCTTTATAGACACTGAGTGTACAAAACATTAAGAACACCTGCTCTTTCCTTGACATAGACTGACCAGGTGAATCCAGGTGATGATTCATTATTGATGCCACTTGATAAATCCACCAGTCAGTGTAGATGAAAGGAAACAGCAAGCAATTAAGGCTTGAGACAATTGAGACTGGGTTGTGTACTGGTGGTGTACGACTTTTAAGGCTTGAGACAAAGACTGGGTTGTGGTGAAAGGGCAAGACAAAAGATTTAAGTGTCTTTGAACAGGGTATGGTAGTAGGTGCCAGGAGCACCGGTTTGTGTCGAGAATTGCAACGCTGCTGAGTTTTTCACGTTCAACAGTTTCCCGTGCGTATCAAGAATGGTGCACCACCCAAAGGACATCCAGCCAACATGACACAACTGTGGGAAGCATTGAGTCAACATGGACCAGCATCCATGTGGAACGCTTTCAAGACCTTGTAGAGTCCATGCCCCAACGAATTGAGGCTAGTCTGAAGTCAAAAGGGGAGGTAACTCAGTATTAAGAAGGTGTTCCTAATGTTTTGTACACTCAGTGTAGATTCCTAATGATTGAAGCTCATAGATAACAGCAAACATATTCCCCTTCATACCATGAGTTATGAATAACAGCACAACGATGTGGTCACTATATTTACATACAAAATGAACCATTTAAAACACTGAAATTCATAATTCCAGGGATTAGCTTCCTTCAGAAATAATTCAACTTTAGCTTGGTAAGGGTCAACAAAGGGTACATGTCATTTGTACATTTGAAAATTATAGTAGGTGTATTTGGAGTCAAGTTGGCGTAGCAGTGCAGACATGGTTTGTCGTTCTCCCCTGTACATTTGGTATTTTTGTCTTTTTTTGTATAGATTTCAATGTATTTTCATTCTCTTTTATATTTTTTAAATTAAATATACCTTCCGGCATAACCCGCCTCACCCAATTTGATACAGATCCACTATTTTTAGACCTTTTAGCCAGAACCTCCATTAGAAGCTAGCCATCAGAACCTCCATCAGAAGCTAGCCCTCAGAAGCTAACCAGCTAATTAGCTACTAGCTATTTAGTAATTGTCAGCCACTGCTAGCGGCCTTTACCTTTGGCACAGACTCCAGCCGCTTTTAGCCTGGATAACACTTGCCAGCCTGCCAGTATCGGACTGTTTTCTCCACTACAACGCCGGATTCCTGCCGTAAGCCCTAGACCATTACTCCTGATCATCACAGCTAGCTAGCTGACACCTAGTGCAGTAACTTCATCCTACTCCTCCTCTGTTCCTCGGGCGATGTGGCGGTTAACCCAGGCACTATCATTTGTTGACTTCTGTAACAGTAAAAGCCTTGGTTTCATGTATGTTAACATCAGAAGCCTCCTCCCTAAGTTTGTTTTACTCACTGCTTTAGCACACTCTGCCAACCCTGATGTCCTTGCCGTGTCTGAATCCTGGCTTTGGAAGGCCACCAAATATTCTGATATTTCCATCCCCAACTACAACATTTTCCTTCAAAATGACAGGAGTTGCAATCTACTGCAGAGATGGCCTGCATAGTTCTGTCATACTTTCCAGGTCTAAGCCCAAACCGTTCGAGCTTCTAATTTTAAAAATGAATCTCTCCAGTAATAAGTCTCTCAGTGTTGCCGCCTGTTACAGACCCCCCTCAGCTCCCAGCTGTGCCCTGGACACCATATGTTAATTGATTTCCCCCCATCTACTGTATCTTCAGAGTTCGTTCTGTTAGGTGACCGAAACTGGGATATGCTTAACACCCGACAGTCCTACAATCTAAGCTAGATGCCCTCAATCTCACACAAATCATCAAGGAACCCACCAGGTACAACCCAAAATCCGTAAACATGGACACCCTCATAGATATTATCCTGAACAACTTGCCCTCCAAATACACTTCTGCTGTTTTCAATCAGGATCTCAGCGATCACTGCCTCATTGCCTGCATCTGCTATGGGTCTGGAGTCAAACGACTACCCCTCACCACTGTCAAAAGCTCCCTAAAACACTTCTGCGAGCAGGCCTTTATAATCGACCTGACCCGGGTATCCTGGAAGGATATTGATCTCATCCCATCAGTCGAGGATGCCTGGTCATTCTTTAAAAGTAATTTCCTCAACATCTTAAATAAGCATCCCCTTTCAAAAAATGTAGAACTAAGAACAGATATAGCCCTTGGTTCACTCCAGACCTGATTGCCCTCGACCAGCACAAAAACATCCTGTGGCGGACTGCAATAGCATCGAATAGTCGCCTCAATATGAACCATTACAAGCAGTCAGTCAGGAAAGCAAAGCAAAGGACAGCTTTATCAAATTTGCATCCTGTAGCTCTAACTCTATAAAGTTTTGGGACACTGTAAAGTCCATGGAGAACAAGAGCACCTCCCACCTCCTCCCAGCTGCTCACTGCACTGAGGCTAGGTAACACAGTCACCACCGATAAATCCACGATAATAGAGAATTTCAAGAAGCATTTCTCTAAGACTGGCCATGCTTTCCTCCTGGCTATCCCAAACCCGGCCAACAGCTCCGCACCCCCCGCAGCTACCTGCCCATGCCTCCCCAGCTTCTCCTTCACCCAAATCCAGATAGCAGATGTTCTGAAAGAGCTGCAAAACCTGGACCCGTTCAAGTGAGCTGGGCTAGACAATCTGGACCCTCTCTTTCTAAATTTATCCACCGCCATTGTTGCAGCCCCTGTTACCAGTCTGTTCAACCTCTCTTTTGCATCGTCCGAGATCCTTAAAGATTGGAAAGCTGCCACGGTCATCCCCCTCTTCAAAGGGGGTGACACTCTAGACCCAAACTGTTATAGACCTATATCCATCCTGCCCTGCCTTTCTAAAGTCTTCGAAAGCCATGTTAAAAAACAGATCACTGACCATTTCGAATCCCACCGTACCTTCTCCGCTGTGCAATCCGGTTTCCGAGCTGGTCATGGGTGCACCTCAGCCACGCTCAAGGTACTAAACGATATCATAACCGCCATCAATAAAATATTGTACTGTGCAGCCGTCTTCATCGACCTGGCCAAGGCTTTCGACTCTGTCAATCACCGTATTCTTATCGGCAGACTCAAAAGCCTTGGTTTCTCAAATGACTGCCTTGCCTGGCTCACCAACTACTACTCAGACGGAGTTCAGTGTGTCAAATCGGAGGGCCTGTTGTCCAGATCTCTGGCAGTCTCTATGGGGGTACAACAGGGTTCAATTTTTGGGCCGACTCTTTTCTCTGTATATATCAACGATGTCGCTCTTGCTGCAGGTGATTCCCTGATCCACCTCTACGCAGACGACACCATTCTGTATACATCTGGCCCTTCTTTGAACACTGTGTTAACAAACCTCCAAACGAGCTTCAATGCCATACAACACTCCTTCCGTGGCCTCCAACTGTTCTTAACCTCTAGTAAAACTAAATGCATGCTTTTCAACCGTTCGCTGCCCACACCCGCCCGACTTGCATCACTAGTCTGGACGGTTCGGACAACTACAAACACCTAGGTGTCTGGCTAGACTGTAAACTCTCCTTCCAGACTCATATTAAACATCTCCAATCCAAAATTAAATCTAGAATCGGCTTTCTATTACGCAACAAAGCCTCCTTCACTCACGTTGCCAAACATTCACTAGTAAAACTGACTATCCTACCGATCCTCGACTTCGGCGATGTCATTACAAAATAGCCTCCAACACTCTACTCAGCAAACTGGGTGCAGTCTATCACAGTGCCATCCGTTTTGTCACCAAAGCCCCATATACCACCCATCATTGCGACCTGTATGCTCTAATCGCTTGGTCCTTGCTACATATTCGTCGCCTGACCCACTGGCTCCAGGTCATCTATAAGCCTTTGCTAGGTAAAGCTCCGCCTTACCTCAGCTCACTGGTCACGATAACAACACCCACCCGTAGCACGCGCTCCAGCAGGTATATCTCACTGGTCACCCCCAAAGCCAACACACCCTTTGGCCGCCTTTCCTTCCCGTTCTCTGTTGCCAATGACTGGAACAAATTGCAAAAATCTCTGAAGCTGTAGACTTATATTTCCTCACTAACTTTAAACATCAGCTATCCAAGCAGCTAACCAATCACTGCAGCTGTACATAGCCCATCTGTAAGTAGCCCATCCAGTCTACCTACCTCATCCCCATTTTGTTTTTATTTACTTTTCTGCTCTTTTGCACACCAGTATTTCTACTTGCACATATATCACTCCAGTGTTTATCTGCTAAATTATAATTACTTGCTACTATGGCCTATGTATTTCTTTACCTCCTCACGTGATTTTCACACGCTGTGTATAGACGTTCTTTTTTTCTATTGTGTTATTGACTGTACGCTTGTTTATTCCATGTGTGACTCTGTGTTGTTGTTTGTGTCGCACTGCTTTGCTTTATCTTGGCCAGGTCGCAGTTGTAAATGAAAACTAGCCTCAACTTGCTTACCTGGTTAAATAAAGTTGAAAAAATATATTACTAAATTTATCTGTATAGAATGCTAAATGTATCTATATAGAATGCAGAAAAGTGAATAGTATAGAGGATATGTTTTGGATATTGAATCAGATCGTGAAACTTCGGGTCGTGCCAATTCATGTACATCTCCAATAGTGTAAGTCCATTGTCTGTTATGATGGTCCACATATTCCAGCATCGTACAATTCCCATAGCTGCCATTAAAATACCATATCCAGGGAGCCGTAGTCGCATGGAGGTCACTGCGCCAACCAAATCTATCTCCGTAACCGACCGTCCCAGGTGACAACCGGGGTCGGATATGCTTTGCTGGCTCTCTGAGGGGAACGGATGGTGACTGTCTGGGATATGATGTTTGGGGAATACGACAGTGGTGAATGTCATTCCCCATGTCAAGTGACTGTTGGCATTATCATTTTGGAAGGCTTTGCTATAGGAGGGGAACTCGAGGAAGGACAGATAAGCCTTTTGGGTATCCGGGGAGACGGTAGGTTAAGGGAAGAGGTTCCACAGAGACAGATGATGGGAAAACAAAGATGCTCATTCTCAAATCAACCCCTAGCTCCTAACCCTTAGACCAGGTCTCTCCAACCCTCTTCCTAGGGAGCTATCTTCCTGTAGGTTTTCCTCCAACCCTAGTTGTAACTAACCTGACTCCTCTTAGCATCCAGGTAATTATTAGAATCAGGTTCGCTAGATTTGGGTTCGAGTGAAAACCTACCGTACAATAGCTCTTCAGGAACAGGGTTGGAGAGCCCTGCCCTAGACACTGAAAGGTTTGGATAGGTTTAACCAATATGGGGAACATTCATTCTAGTCTATCATGGAGCAAGGTAGCGCTACTCCCCTGTTGTTGACACCTGTTCTATCCTTTCCAATCTCGTGACTAGATCTACATGTAATCGGCTAAGAGAAGGCAGTGTTCACCAATAAGTAATTCCCTCATGGAAGAAAGGGAGGAAGGGACAAATTTGATCATTTTAATCTATTTAATCAATTAAAGAGCCCAATTGAATCACCACCAATGAGCCAAACGGGCAGATCATGGGTGATTCAGCAGTAAACCAGATCAAGTTGGTGCTTCTGTTTCTTGTGTCAGGCCATTAAGAATTATTATACAAGTCATAACTGCCCCGGATGCTGATTAAACTTTAACATTGACCGTTGCCATGGAAACATTGCCTGGCTCTTGAAGAATTATAAAACAAATTCCACTTGGCAGGCCCATAAGAGAATGAAAGAATGCATTATTTGTTGCATGAATGTAATTTCCCATAGTCCGCTGTCATCCAGAATGTCAGAAGGACATTAAAGTAGAAAAAGAGAAATGGGGGTAAACCAGGACCCGTATGTATTAAGCATCTCAGAATAGTGCTGATCTAGGACCAGGTCCTCCCTGTCTTAAAAGGCTAAGCTAATCGTAGATGAGTACAGCCCTGATGCACAACTTCATTGCTTATTTAAACATTCATTCATGCTAATATCCTTATTTGTATACATACATTAATTTAAATCCAGTCAATCTGAGATCATCACATTATGTAATTAATCTCACGTTGGCTATTTTATGTCTGGGACATTAGTCTCAGGTATAAGTGACAGCTCCTCCCTGGCTGTCTGGCAGCCGGACCTGATCAGGTGGTTCAGTATAAATATAGTGGCGCAGGAAAAGGGCCAGTCATTCAATTACAGTCCAGATGGACCCCGCCTCTTTATCCAGCAATCCGACAGGTCCCCTGTGTAATTATATTACCCTGTCTAATGGCTTCTATCATGCCGCTTATCTCCAGTCTGGAGGGAGGGATGGATTGAAGGAGAGATGGAGAGTGAGGGAGAGATGGAGATAGAAGGAATGGAAGAGACAGGAGATGGCATGAGGAGAGAGGGAGAGAGTGATGGAATGGAAGAGACAGGAGATGGCATGAGGAGAGAGGGAGAGAGTGAGGGAGATAGAAGGAGTGGAAGAGAGTGAAGGAGATAGAAGGAATGGAAGAGACACCATGAGGAGAGAGTGAAGGAGAGATGGAGGGGGAGGGAGAGATGGAGATAGAAGGAATGGAAGAGACGCCATGAGGAGGGAGAGGGAGAGATGAGGGAGAGATGATCCAGGAGGTTATATATATATATATATATATTTTTTTTTTTTTTTAACCTTTATTTAACTAGGCTAGTCAGTTAAGAAAAAAATTCTTATTTTCAATGACAGCCTAGGAACAGTGGGTTAACTGCCTGTTCAGGGGCAGAACCCTTCAACTCAGTTTAGGACCAGAAAGTCCTTCACTGTTTAGCCTGGCTTCAACCATGCTTGGTCGATGTCCCTGGCCTGAACTTTACAAGAGGATGAACCTCATCTAGAAGGCCTCTCCAGATGACAGTCAGTTTGATCATGCTCAACACAGTGAAAATGTGAGGCATACAATGACAGTTGAATAACCAGGCTTTGTTGATGTGACTTGTCTTTGAAGGCACAAACAGATCTTTAGAAGTGCAGGATCTGAGAGACCCGGACAGAGAGAAAAGAGAGAGAGAGAGAGAGAGAGAGAGAGAGAGAGAGAGAGAGAGAATGTTGATGAAAGAGAGAGCTCAATCAGCGAAAGAAAGACAGCTGTGTGCTAATCAAAGCTGCGTCGTGATCAAATGGAAACATGTACTAAGTCGGCAAACCAATGTCCTTCAACGATCGCCCTTCAAAGTCAATTGCCAGCTTCCAGCCCCTACCATGGCTATATGTATGCTCGGCAAACATGAAACAGTATCAAATAACCAGTATTTAAACTAACTAACTAACTAGGTAGCTAATAAGCTAACTAGCTACTTCTCAAGATCAGATTTGTAGTTTAAGACCTTGCAGTGATTAACTTAAATGACCCTAGCAGCCTATCTCAGCAATGTGAAGGATATCTTCTAGACAAGATTCTCAGAGGGCATTGGCTGTAAAACAAATGTTCTGTGTCAACAAACATGAATTAGTTTGTGTAAGGCAGAGGCTGGCTAGCATCTGATTCACCCTTTTCACTTATGTAACGGCCTACGTAGAGTTGCCCTCTGGCCAGACATGGTGTTACAAGGGAGAGATCGGACATAGCTGGCTTTCCCTTTCTGGCATGTTCTCTGTCTCACCTCAGGAAAACATCACTCAGGAAAACTAAAACCCTTTCTGTTTATAGTCAAGATTCTTCAATTCTGTCTTCCTCATGGGGTTTTAAGTGGATCCTTGATGTTGAGACATTCCAGATTTATGAAATGAAAAGGAAATTTGCTTTCAAATATTAGTCATTAAAAGTCCAACTGCATCACTGCTGTGCACCCTCCGTGACCGACCTTAATACTCTAGCCTAGCTAGTTGTGAAGATCTGAAATAAATCCTAGGTTTAGGTTACATATAGACATATAGGCTATGTGGATCGGGGATCGGGGTTGTTTCTGGACAGGACTGGTTTCTGGACCAGATGGATCAGTTGGATGGAGGATGGCAGAATAAAGGTTGATGGTTCCATTCCCACATGGGCCGATTCACACTTCACTTCAAGTTCTACTCCATTTCTATACTGTATAGCCCGTTTCTGTGTGTAAATCTGTCCTCCCAGAATTGACTCCTGTCCTGATCCACTGAGGGAGCAGAGGCAGATGCCTGGAGGCTCCAGCTGCAGAGACGGAATTAACAGGTGGGCTGACTGCAGCTCTGCAGGTGCAGAGAGACACACCATGCATCATCTGCCCAACGTGGCCTGGTTCCCTACAGTGGGATACATACAGACATCAAAACACACCTACACATGTGCAGTCAGGTACACACATACACACACACACGCACACAAACATGTGTGCACACTAATGCATGGACACCCAGAGTTTTCCTTGCCACTGTCTAGGTTTGGAGGTGAAGGTCTGAGCTTTGTTAATTCCTCTTTGGCAAATATGTCAAAAGCATTAGCCATCTACAATTTTGCACGATTGGTTGATTGAAAGGGCCTTGTTCTCAGTACATAAGAGGTTAGGGTTAGGGCTATGTGGAGAGATAATACTTTCCTGTATATAGTATAATGTGGGCCTTGCACATGGAGATGGAAGAATATCGCCCTCTAGTGATACGCTACTATCATTACTACTACCAGTACTTCTGAGAAAGGGTTGCATCTCAATAGTCTGGCGGGGCTTCCTCTCCTTGCCTTTTCTCAATCTGCATGGATCTGAGATCATTGGGAGAATCTCAATTGCATACTTCTCACGTCCTCCTCAAAACCCATTAGAGGAGAAGGTCAGAGGGGAGGGACCTCTGGCTTTCATATCCAATGGGTTTTGAGAAGGAGGCGAGGAGAGAGGATGCGGGGAGTATGCAATTGAGATTCTACCACAATATAGATGAAAACATTGTGGATGCCTACTGGGCATTTCCCTTCACTTTTTCAGATATTTCAGATCAGTGATGATTAAAGAGATGAGACAGGGAGAGGAAGCTAACTTTTACTATTGAGATGCACCCATGGCTTCTATGCAAGCTCCACTAATCAGAAAAGCCAATTTACCCTAATGGGCAGCATAAACTGGGTCCAACGTATGAATGATTTGTTTCTGTTTGAGTGAAGGCGAGTATACATGCTCATCTGTTAAATCGTCTAATATAATATTCCTCTGGAGGTGTAATTCATGGGCACCCCCACTCGATAAGCTGATTCATCAAAGGATTCAGTGGCAGTAGTGTGTGTGTTCTGTATAGGCAGTCACATGATTTCTATAAGTCCTCTGAGTATGTGAATGTCAACAGTAGAATGCTGTGTGGGTGTGTGTATTGGCGTGAACACAGTAAATGCACATACATGCTCGTGAGTTTATATAATGAGTGTTTGTGTGAGGGACTCTAAAAGAGACTGTGTTGGAGCCTGTTGGAGAACACACACACACACACTCATACAAGTACTTGGGAGTATGGCTAGATGGTACACTGTCCTTTTCTCAGCACAAATCAAAGCTGCAGGCTAAAGTTAAATCTAGACTTGGTTTCCTCTATCGTAATCGCTCCTCTTTCACCCCAGCTGCTAAACTAACCCTGATTCAGATGACCATCCTACCCATGCTAGAATACGGAGACATCATTTATAGATCATCAGGTAAGGGTGCTCTCGAGCGGCTAGATGTTCTTTACCATTCGGCCATCAGATTTGCCACCCATGTTGCTTATAAGACATCTCACTGCACTCTGGTTGGTTGATGTTTTTTTATAAAACCCTGTTAGGCCTCACTCCCCTCTATCTGAGATATCTACTGCAGCACTCTTCCTCCACATACAACACCCGTTCTGCCAGTCACATTCTGTTAAAGGTCCCCAAAGCACACACACCCCTGGTTCACTCCTCTTTTCAGTTCGCTGCAGGTAGTGACTGGAACGAGCTGCAACAAACACTCAAACTGGGCAGTTTAATCTCAATCTCTTCATTCAAAGACTCAATGATGGACACTCTTACTGACAGTTGTAGCTGCTATGTGTGATGTATTGTTCTCTCTACCTTCTTGCCCTTTGAGCTGTTGACTTTGCCCAATAATGTTTGTACCATGTTTTGTGTTGGTACCATGTTGTGTTGCTACCATACTGTGTTGTCATGTGTTGCTGCCTTGCTATGTTGTTGTCTGGGTCTCTCTTGTCATGATGTGTGTTTTGTCCTATATTTATATATTATTTAAAAAAAAATATATATATATAAAGTATTATCCCAGCCTCCCTGCAGGAGGCCTTTTGCCTTTCGGTAGGCCATCATTGTAAATAAGAATTTGATCTTAACTGACTTACCTAGTTAAATAAAGGTTAAATAAATAGGCTCACCTCACACCCATATAGACTCAACTCACACCCATATAGACTCAATTCACACCCATATAGACTCACCTCACACCCATATAGACTCAACTCACACCCATATAGACTCAACTCACACCCATATAGACTCAACTCACACCCATATAGACTCAACTCACACCCATATAGACTCAACTCACACCCATATAGACTCAACTCATACCCATATAGACTCAACTCACACCCATATAGACTCAACTCACACCCATATAGACTCAACTCATACCCATATAGACTCAACTCACACCCATATAGACTCAACTCACACCCATATAGACTCAACTCACACCCATATAGACTCAACTCACACCCATATAGACTCAATTCACACCCATATAGACTCAACTCATACCCATATAGACTCAATTCACACCCATATAGACTCAACTCATACCCATATAGACTCAATTCACACCCATATAGACACAACTCACACCCATATAGACTCAATTCACACCCATATAGACTCACCTCACACCCATATAGACTCAACTCACACCCATATAGACTCAACTCACACCCATATAGACTCAACTCACACCCATATAGACTCAACTCATACCCATATAGACTCAACTCACACCCATATAGACTCAACTCACACCCATATAGACTCAACTCACACCCATATAGACTCAACTCACACCCATATAGACTCAACTCACACCCATATAGACTCAACTCACACCCATATAGACTCAACTCACACCCATATAGACTCAACTCACACCCATATAGACTCAACTCACACCCATATAGACTCAACTCACACCCATATAGACTCACCTCACACCCATATAGACTCAACTCATACCCATATAGACTCAACTCACACCCATATAGACTCAACTCACACCCATATAGACTCAACTCACACCCATATAGACTCAACTCATACCCATATAGACTCAACTCACACCCATATAGACTCAACTCACACCCATATAGACTCAACTCACACCCATATAGACTCAACTCACACCCATATAGACTCAACTCACACCCATATAGACTCAACTCACACCCATATGAAACATTTAAAAATCCCAAAATAAATGTACAAACAGTAGGGTATAAATAAACATCTCAATAACTAGAAATACATAAAAAAGGAGGGTCTAAGCTTCTATTGAACTTGTGTTTCAACTCTAAAAAATAAGTGCAGGAGGAGAGGTAGTTGCAATGGAGGTATCACTGATCAGCTGTTTAGAGAAAATCCCCCCTATGTCCCCTATGCTCCCTATGCTCATTGTGCATGACTCAACACATATTAAATAGTACAGTATGCAATATGTATTGGTGTTCAATTGTTCAATATAAATGGAAGGTTCCTGGGCCCATAAGTAGTTTGGTCATGACCAGGATAGACCTGTAGTGTCATCTTGTGGCTATCTTGTGGTACTTCATGACCATGACTCCCTTCACTAGCACATATTAGGTCAAATTGACTCACATGGAGACACCCAGCGTAACTTTTCCTATGACTATTCTAAACAATATAGTCATACATAGTTTTAATGTGAGGTTTTCTATGAAGTCATTGGGCGTGTTCCTTTGCCCAGGCGTTGCTGACGCCTGCCAGATCTTACAACGCCTGAATATATTTTACGTATCAGCTAACCACATCATATGTTATAACAATCTGGTGCCCGACAGCACAGTCGATTACGTGGCACACAACCATTGGTTGATGCAATGTCTGAGCATGAGAAATGAGCATTGTTTAATTTGAGTAGGCTATTGACAAGGAAAATGATTGATCTTGAGGACTTACCAAACAGAGAGGAGGGTTGCTTGTGAAAGCCTTGACAGTCCTTGGTCCAACTCAAGTGAACAACTTCTGAAAGTGCATTTAGAGTTGGTTGGAGTGAAAAGCCATATTTTGTGCAACTGAGAATTGAATAGTTTCTTGGGGATATTCTCATTAGCGAAAAAGATCGTCCTCTCTTCGACTCCTCTGTCCTCTCTCCTCCATGACCCGGGAAACCGATGAGTGTTCGAGGAGAGTGTCAATTATTAGTTTTTTGGCATTTTATTTCCCCATTAGCTGTTGCTTCCGGGGTTCCACACAAAACATGAAACATGGCATAATACAGAGCATTAATAGACAAGAACAGCTCAAGGACAGAACTATATACATTTCAATTAGTTAGTAGGTGAACGGAGGAGTGTCCTCGCCTCCTCGATAGCCTCGTCTCGCAGAGGAAGCACAAGAGTGTCCCACCTGAGTACTTTGCGGAAGAGTTTTCAGATCCCCCACACCCCCTTTGAAACAGCTGTTGTTTACTCAGAGGAGAAAAGTTTGCACATATTAAAAAAAACATATGCTAATTATCCTTTAATCTATGAACTGTCTAGCACAACTAGCTAAATGCCTTTTTACCACTACTATACACGTTTAATTTGGGATTCCACCCCTGTCCATGTCATTTGCATGATGACCCACTAGTGAAGGAAGTGAGGAGAGCACAGAGGACGGAGGAGTTGAGAAAACAAATTGGGAGAATCTCAATTGCATACTCCTCGCGTTCTCTGCATACTCCTCGTGTTCTCTGCATACTCCTCGTGTTCTCTGCATACTCCTCGTGTTCTCTGCTTACTCCTCGTGTTCTCTGCGTACTCCTCGTGTTCTCTGCGTACTCCTCGCGTTCTCTGCGTACACCCGTGTTCTCTGCGTACTCCTCGTGTTCTCTGCGTACTCCTCGTGTTCTCTGCGTACACCTCGTGTTCTCTGCGTACTCCTCGCGTTCTCTGCATACTCCTCGCGTTCTCTGCGTACTCCTCGTGTTCTCTGCGTACTTCTCGCGTTCTCTGCGTACTCCTCGCGTTCTCTGCGTACTCCTCGCGTTCTCTGCGTACTCCTCGCGTTCTCTGCGTACTCCTCGCGTTCTCTGCGTACTCCTCGTGTTCTCTGCGTACTCCTCGCGTTCTCTGCGTACTCCTCGCGTTCTCTGCGTTCGCGTTCTCTGCATACTCCTCGCGTTCTCTGCATACTCCTCGCGTTCTCTGCATACTCCTCGTTCTCTGCATACTCCTCGCGTTCTCTGCATACTCCCTCGCGTTCTCTGCATACTCCTCTGTGTCCTCGCGTTCCTACTCCTCGCGTTCTCTGCGTACTCCTCGCGTTCTCTGCATACTCCTCGCGTTCTCTGCATACTCCTCGCGTTCTCTGCATACTCCTCGCGTTCTCTGCATACTCCTCGTGTTCTCTGCATACTCCTCGCGTTCTATTCTTGCCTGATAGGACATCCAACTAGTTCAAATTGCTGCCATACAAATTAACAGACAACATATTTCTTGAAAAAGAAAAATTATGCTAAACATTTTGAAATACAAAACAATTGATACAATTGTGTGGCTTGCATCAACAACAATGTTAGGATGAAACAGTCAGAGGTCACCAAGCGCAACATAGCTTCAGCGTGTAAATCAGCTAGAAAGATGTGTCAGCATCAAGTAATTGTCTCTGGCCCCCTCCCAGTTAGGGGGAGTGATGAGCTCTACAGCAGTCTCACAACTCAATCGCTGGTTGAGATATAATAACAGAACTAAGGTCAGAACGTGATATTGTCTCTGTGAATGGTTTGTCCTCTGAGAAATCAACTGTAAATTTCGGTGTTCCTCAAGGTTCCGTTTTAGGACCACTATTGTTTTCACTATATATTTTACCTCTTGGGGATGTCATTCGAAAACATAATGTTAACTTTCACTGCTATGCAGATGACACACAGCTGTACATTTCAATGAAACATGGTGAAGCCCCAAATTTGCCCTCACTAGAAGCCTGTGTTTCAGACATAAGGAAGTGGATGGCTGCAAACTTTCTACTTTTAAACTCGGACAAAACAGAGATGCTTGTTCTAGGTCCCAAGAAACAAAGAGATCTTCTGTTGAATCTGACAATTAATCTTAATGGTTGTACAGTCGTATCAAATAAAACTGTGAAGGACCTCGGTGTTACTCTGGAACCTGATCTCTCTTTTGACGAACATATCAAGACTGTTTCAAGGACAGCTTTTTTCCATCTACGTAACATTGCAAAAATCAGAAACTTTCTGTCCAAAAATGATGCAGATACTTTCCGGCTACCCGGATAATGCACTAAATAAACTTCAGTTAGTGCTAAATACAACTGCTATAGAATCCTGACTAGAACCAAAAAATCTGATCATATTACTCCAGTGCTAGCCTCCCTACACTGGCTTCCTGTTAAGGCAAGGGCTGATTTCAAGGTTTTACTGCTAACCTACAAAGCATTACATGGGCTTGCTCCTACCTATCTCTCTGATTTGGTCCTGCCTACACGTACGCTACGGTCACAAGACGCAGGCCTCCTAATTGTCCCTAGAATTTCTAAGCAAACAGCTGGAGGCAGGGCTTTCTCCTATTGAGCTCCATTTTTATGGAATGGACTACCTACCCATGTGAGAGACGCAAACTCGGTCTCAACCTTTAAGTCTTTACTGAAGACTCATCTCTTCAGTGGGTCATATGATTGAGTGTAGTCTGGCCCAGGAGTGTGAAGGTGAATGGAAAGGTTCTGGAGCAACGAACCGCCCTTGCTGTCTCTGCCTGGCCGGTTCCCCTCTCTGTGCATTAGAGTAGATATAGATATAGAGAGAGTAGATTATATATTCATGGTTGTCAGTGGGTGACTAACAAGGACAGGGGTGAGATAGTAGGTAATGTATGCAGGGATAGTAGAGGGAGAAATTAGTAACAGCAAGACTCCATTCTATCATAATGCTTTATTTTAATAAATACCCTATACAGAAACAGAACACTAGTTAACTGACTCAATAAACTAACTGTACCCTATACAGAAACTGAACAATATTTAACTGCCTGGCCGGTTCCCCTCTCTCCACTGGGATTCTCTGCCTCTAACCCTATTACAGGGCCTGAGTCACTGGCTTACTGGTGCTCTTTCATGCCGTCCCTAGGAGGGGTGCGTCACTTGAGTGGGTTGAGTCACTGATGTGATCTTCCTGTCTGGGTTGGCGCCCCCTGGGTTGTGCCGTGGCGGAGATCTTTGTGGGCTATACTCGGCCTTGTCTCAGGATGGTAAGTTGGTGGTTGAAGAAATCCCTCTAGTGGTGTGGGGGCTGTGCTTTGGCAAAGTGGGTGGGGTTATATCCTTCCTGTTTGGCCCTGTCTGGGGGTATCATCGGACGGCGCCACAGTGTCTCCTGACCCCTCCTGTCTCAGCCTCCAGTATTTATGCTGCAGTAAGTTTGTGTCGGGGAGCTAGGGTCAGTTTGTTATATCTGGAGTACTTCTCCTGTCTTATCCGGTGTCCTGTGTGAATTTAAGTATGCTCTCTCTAATTCTCTCTTTCTTTCTGAGCCCCAGGACCATGCATCAGGACTACCTGGCATGACTCCTTGCTGTCCCCAGTCCACCTGGCCGTGCTGCTGCTCCAGTTTCAACTGTTCTGCCTGCGGCTATGGAATCCTGACCTGTTCACCGGACGTGCTACCTGTCCCAGACCTGCTATTTCCAACTCTCTAGAGACAGCAGGAGTGGTAGAGATACTCTTAATGATCGGCTATGAAAAGCCAACTGACATTTACTCCTGAGGTGCTGACTTGCTGCCCCCTCGACAACTACTGTGATTATTATTATTTCACCAATGCTGGTCATTTATGAACATTTGAACATCTTGGCCATGTTCTGTTATAATCTCCACCCGGCACAGCCAGAAGAGGACTGGCCACCCTCATAGCCTGGTTCCTCTGTAGGTTTCTTCCTAGGTTTTGGCCTTTCTAGGGAGTTTTTCCTAGCCACTGTGCTTCTACACCTGCATTGCTTGCTGTTTGGGGTTTTAGGCTGGGTTTCTGTACAGCACTTTGAGATATCAGCTGATGTACGAAGGGCTATATAAATACATTTGATTTGATTTGATTTGATTTAACGCCCAATGTTACATATACGGAACAAACTTTTAAGTGACTTCTGCAAAAATAAATATTTTTCTTAGAAATGTATTGAATTTCAGAAACTCACATTTTTGACAACTTACGAGACCAGTAACATAATTCACTTTTTTATCATTGTTGAAGTCCACCATTTTCAACGCCAATCTCTAATTGTGTAATTACAAAGATCGTGCATCAGATGGTGTCAAGTGTGTACTAGGATCTCTTCTTGACGATCGTGGCTTCCTTTTATGTATTGATCGGGTTCAGACACTTTACCAGGTGTTTAAAGACACTGTTACATATATGTAACATTGGGCTCTAAAGGGTTATTAACAAGGTGATCAACTTTCCCATATTCATTTTCACTACTTCAGTATTTGTTGCATGTATGATAATCAGCAGGATTTCAAGAACAATAATACACTTGAGATGATATTATATTGGAATGCCTTGGTAGATGTATGCTTAGCTATCATCACATATCACATACAAAAACATTGTCAGGAAATCGATATTCAAAGAAACACCCACCTTGTTTTCTTTGTACAGATATTTAATATTTAGACTTGGGGCAACAGCCGTTGTTTTTACAGCACAATTTGCATAATTTATCAATACCTCCTGTGTACAATCACAAAACCATGACATTAGATTTTTCTGTTTACATAGAAGTGGAAAACCAGACGGATTTTACAAGCATAATCTTTGTACAGTCAGCATACATCTTTAAATAATCTGAGAATTATTCTTCAGAATTTCGTTCCCCTCATAACGTTTGATCTCTCTATCTACCTTTCTTTTTAAATAGAATTTCTGGACACAAAAATAGTATGAACGAACCACCAACTAAACATGCAACATCCATTGTTGTGAGCACATTTAAATTCTCCTGCAACTACTTGAGTTGATAAAATAAGGTTTGTCTGTGTTTGTATACTCTGGTAAAACTCTGTTGTGTCCGGTGTAAGGGCAAGGTTTATAAGGTCTTTACTCCATCTAACTCCTGTAGGTATTCTGCCATGTGAAGAGAGTAACATACTGCTTGTGTTCTCATCCCGCGATCATATGCGTTAATGTCAGATATCAAGGAAATCTTTCCGTTTCCTCTTGTAGAAAAAAATATATGTATTTACAAGGTAGGATATAAAGAGATGGCATTTCCGTGTGTGTGTGTGTGTGTGTGTGTGTGTGTGTGTGTGTGTGTGTGTGTGTGTGTGTGTGTAGATCTTAGCTAGATAACACACATAGGAAAGGGAGGTCACTTTCAGGAGGACTTGGCCATGCATGGGTGTGGTATGAAGAAACTACTCACGCACGCTGGTATCAAAAAATATCCATTTCAGGTGGGTAACCGTTTTAGATAGAACATCAAGTCATTACATTGTTAAACATTTTTGGTCATTTTTCAAATTACATATATACTGGAAAAATAAAACTATTCAAAAGTGGGGGTGCATAAAAACTCAGTGAAAAGCTAGAATCTGTTGGGAACGTGGCTCTGGTGTTAAGAAAGTGTCTCCTTAGATTCTAGTCTATGTGAAGAGTCACTACTGTGTGAAGAGTCACTACTGTGTGTGTGTGTGTGTGTGTGTGTGTGTGTGTGTGTGTGTGTGTGTGAGTCTGCTGGGACATTGGGCTGAAGACTGAGTTTCTGGGTTGAAATACAAGCCCTGGATCATTTTGCTGAAAACAAAATACCTTTCCAATTAGCTATGTACCTTACATCTAACATTTGATGATGTAAAAAACATATGAAAACAACAGCTTATGTGCCATAAATAAAGTTGCATTTAACGGTATGTGAAAGCATACTTATAAAAATCAAAGAGCTATATGTTCTTATTCATTCCCAAACTTGAAGGCAGTAAAAAAACTATACATGTGAACAATACACAAACAGAATAACCCATTGTCCCCTAAAATGCATCGCTAATTCAGACTGTAGAATCTAGATTGATAATTCAGACACAGTCACAACACGAAGTCTATGTTGCATAGAATCAGCTGGAGAGAACCTGTGGTGTTTGGTCAATGTTTGGCAAAGATCAAAGGTCAAAAGGTCACCGTTAAACCAACCAGCCCTCACACACCTTGACCCTAGGCAGGACATCACTCTGAGTGTGTCCTTTCAAACTGAAAGCCACGTTACACACCTTCAAATCTCACAGGTCCGTAGCTTAGAGATGCACACCAGCCCATAGCAAATAGCAGATGCAGACCAGCCCATAGCAAATAGCAGCACACCAGCAAAAATAAATGTGTCACCAGGACTATGACAAACATACCAAAACGTAATCATTTCTTCTTTTTTACCCCCTGTTGGTCCCCAATTTTCGTGGTATCCAGTTGTTAGTAGTTACTGTCTTGTCTCATCGCTGCAACTCAGTCTCTGGTGGCACAGCTAGCATTGCGATGCAGTGCCTTAGACCACTGCGCCACCCAGGAGCATTGTAGCATTTCTTAATCAAAGCAACTTTGATTGAACTCATGTTCAAACAATAGCCCCAGCTACCAACCTCTCCCCATAGAGAAACAGAGAGCCCAATAGTATAGTTTGTACATAGACATGTGATTGAGATAGACACACCAACAGAAACCGTCCAAAGCATGCCGCATCCACCTACTCCCCCACCCCACCCACCCATCCAATGTATAGATAGACAACTGTTTGGAGGGGACCCTGATATATGAACCATGGGACACACTTTACTATACACAGGCCAAGAGGGTAATCAAGTATGGTCAACTATATTATATTACTATCATTATCATTATCATCATTTATTTAATATATTCATTTGACATACTTATATATATTATATTTCTCTACGAGTGGGGACATACTGTATATTCATCTATACATTCGATAACTTGACAAAGTGCTAAGTAAAACATGAAAGTGTGCATGTGAAGAGATATTTCAAATGTGTGAATGTAAGGAGAAGTCAGAACTATGCTAGTCTTACGCATAGCAGTTCACTGTGTATCTTACTAGGAGGAAAACCAGGCTTGAATCACAGCTAAAACCTGTGCCCAATATTTCACATTCCAAAAATAATACGTTAAGCCACAATCATCCACAACGGATTGTCTGTGATAAGAATATATCTATTTATCTCTCACAACGACAGTGTACTCAACTATATACAAAGTCAACCTCAAAGGCAACAATGCAACTTTTCACTGTCACGTTCATTAGGTCAACCAACAGAAAACATTTTGCAACTGAAAACTAAAATGAGCATTTCTTCCAGGACAACACCAGGTAGTCCCTCCTTGTTTCAGTCTGTTTTCTTCCATTTGGTGCCTAATAAACATGACCCTGTGCACAAGACTACCCAGTCTGTTAAACCACACCAATTATACTTAGAACAATGTTTATATAATATATCTGATATATCAGCATCTAAATTTACATCTAGAGAAAGAACAGAAGGGTAAATATTGTTGTCCCAAAATGTAAAAACATGCTTGCCAAGGTCTTTGTACCTTGTGCCAGATGAGGGAGTCATTTCAAATCGAGAATTAGAATTAAAGTGAGAGTATGTCACAAAATATACTGTGCGTCCCTGGATAAAAAATTCTTCATTCATCATTCAGTACTTAAACAATTGAGGAGAATAATCAATAAAACTCTAATAATCATAATTATAATACAAAAATAAGAGGTGCAATCTCCATATAATAAATCTTCAACATTTAATTCCCAAAATGCTTCATAAATTAATTAAATTCTTCTAACAATATACAAAGCCATGAGGGGAATCCACAGGTAGTTATAATTTCATTCATAAATAAAAACATCTCCAGTCAAATAAAGCAATGAGAGAATCTAAACATGTCCATCCCCTGTATTTATGTGTCAGTCTCTTACGATCATCTTTCTTTGTGGTGTGTTTGAATGTGTTGTTGACTGTTCGTGAGTGTGTGTGTAATACCTGGTTGATTCTGTTCTTGCTTTGTTGCCTCAATGTCCTCCTCCCTGCCCTGGCTACACTACTTCCTGTAAACACAAGTTAATTTCCTGTAAACACATACCTACTTCCTCCCCACTAGCCAATCCCCAGTCACAGCTCAAGCAATTCAAACGCTGACCCCTGACACCAAAACTCAAGATCCACAGGATACGTAAGAGATGTCTAACTCCCGCACCCTAACGGTCCTCGCCCGACCCCAATGCTGGACCTGTGAGTATGTCCAGTAGGTCCATAAAGAGTGGATCAGTGATGGAGACAGTAAACTCGAGCGCCCTAGCCATCCTCGTCTTTCTCTCTGCGAGTTAAGAGCCTATAGAATAGACAAGGTTAACAGTAGGTTCTTTAGGAGTGGATCTGAGCAGAGCTAGCCAGCAGTTTGTGCCAGCTGACCACTCGCTTCCGCACGTCCACCTTATCCAGCCAGATGTAGGCCTCTCCGATCAGGGTCTTCTTAATGAACTTCCCCCCATTGGACACCAGGAAGAGCTGGACAGAGGAGAGAGAAGAGTTAGACAACAGGAAGAGCTGGACAGAGGAGAGAGAAGAGTTAGACACAGGGAAAAGCTGGACAGAGGAGAGAGAAGAGTTAAACACAGGGAAAAGCTGGACAGAGGAGAGTTAGACACCAGGAAGAGCTGGACAGAGGAGAGAGAAGAGTTAAACACCAGGAAGAGATGGACAAAGAAGAGTTAGACACCAGGAAGAGCTGGACAGAGGAGAGAGAAGAGTTAGACACTAGGAAGAGCTGGACAGAGAAGAGTTAGACACCAAGAAGAGCTGGACAGAGAAGAGTTAGACACCAAGAAGAGCTGGACAGAGAAGAGTTAGACACCAAGAAGAGCTGGACAGAGAAGAGTTAGACACCAAGAAGAGCTGGACAGAGGAGAGTTAGACACCAAGAAGAGCTGGACAGAGAAGAGTTAGACACCAAGAAGAGCTGGACAGAGAAGAGTTAGACACCAAGAAGAGCTGGACAGAGGAGAGTTAGACACCAAGAAGAGCTGGACAGAGAAGAGTTAGACACTAGGAAGAGCTGGACAGAGAAGAGTTAGACACTAGGAAGAGCTGGACAGAGGAGAGTTAGACACCAAGAAGAGCTGGACAGAGAAGAGTTAGACACCAAGAAGAGCTGGACAGAAAGAGTTAGACACCAAGAAGAGCTGGACAGAGAAGAGTTAGACACTAGGAAGAGCTGGACAGAGAAGAGTTAGACACCAAGAAGAGCTGGACAGAGAAGAGTTAGACACCAAGAAGAGCTGGACAGAGAAGAGTTAGACACCAAGAAGAGCTGGACAGAGAAGAGTTAGACACCAAGAAGAGCTGGACAGAGAAGAGTTAGACACCAAGAAGAGCTGGACAGAGGAGAGTTAGACACCAGGAAGAGCTGGACAGAGGAGAGAGAAGAGTTAGACACCAAGAAGAGCTGGACAGAGAAGAGTTAGACACCAAGAAGAGCTGGACAGAGAGGAGAGAAGAGTTAGACACCAAGAAGAGATGGACAAAGAAGAGTTAGACACCAGGAAGAGCTGGGCAGAGAAGAGTTAGACACCAGGAAGAGCTGGACAGAGGAGAGAGAAGAGTTAGACACTAGGAAGAGCTGGACAGAGAAAAGTTAGACACCAAGAAGAGCTGGACAGAGAAGAGTTAGACACCAAGAAGAGCTGGACAGAGAAGAGTTAGACACCAAGAAGAGCTGGACAGAGAAGAGTTAGACACCAAGAAGAGCTGGACAGAGAAGAGTTAGACACCAAGAAGAGCTGGACAGAGAAGAGTTAGACACCAAGAAGAGCTGGACAGAGGAGAGAGAAGAGTTAGACACCAGGAAGAGCTGGACAGAGGAGAGAGAAGAGTTAGACACCAAGAAGAGCTGGACAGAGAAGAGTTAGACACCAAGAAGAGCTGGACAGAGAAGAGTTAGACACCAAGAAGAGCTGGACAGAGAAGAGTTAGACACCAAGAAGAGCTGGACAGAGAAGAGTTAGACACTCAGGAAGAGCTGGACAGAGAAGAGTTAGACACCAAGAAGAGCTGGACAGAGAAGAGTTAGACACCAAGAAGAGCTGGACAGAGAAGAGTTAGACACCAAGAAGAGCTGGACAGAGAAGAGTTCTAAATAGACACCAAGAAGAGCTGGACAGAGAAGAGTTAGACACCAAGAAGAGCTGACAGAGTACCGGACCCCAAGTTATAGAAGCTCCTACATTGGCATATCCCCAAGGCATAAGACTCCTGTACAGCTAATCAAATGGCTTCCCTGACTGCATTGCATTGCCCCCCCCATGCTGCTGCTACTCTCTATTATTATCTATGCATAGTCACTTTAATAACTCTACCTACAGTACTGTACATGTACATATTACCTCAATTACCTCGACATCGGTGCCCATTGACTCTGTACCGGTACCCCCTGTACATAGCCTCCTCAAATTGACTCTGTACCGGTACCCCCTGTATATAGCCTCCTCACATTGACTCTGTACTGGTACCCCCTGTATATAGCCTCCTCACATTGACTCTGTACTGGTACCCCCTGTATATAGCCTCCTCCCATTGACTCTGTACCGGTACCCCCTGTATATAGCCTCCTCACATTGACTCTGTACCGGTACCCCCTGTATATAGCCTCCTCACATTGACTCTGTACTGGTACCCCCTGTATATAGCCTCCTCACATTGACTCTGTACTGGTACCCCCTGTATATAGCCTCCTCACATTGACTCTGTACGGTACCCCCTGTATATAGCCTCTCACATTGACTCTGTACCGGTACCCCCTGTATATAGCCTCTCACATTGACTACCCCCTGTACCATTGGTACCCCCTGTATATAGCCTCCTCACATTGACTCTGTACCGGTACCCCTGTATATAGCCTCCTCACATTGACTCTGTACCGGTACCCCCTGTATATAGCCTCTCACATTGACTCTGTACCGGTACCCCCTGTATATAGCCTCCTCACATTGACTCTGTACCGGTACCCCTGTATATAGCCTCCTCACCCCTGTACCCCCTGTATATAGCCTCGCTACTGTTATTTACTGCTGCTCTTTAATTATTTAGTATTCTTATCTCTGACTTTTTAATTTGAGGTATTTTTGTTGTATTTTCTTAAAACTGCACTGTTGGTTAAGGGCTTGTAAGTAAGCATTTCACTGTTGTATTCTGCGCATGTGATAAATACAGTTTGATTGGAGAGAGAAGAGTCATGTTTAGAACAGACATCTAGCAGACACTTTTATCCAGAGTATTCTTGGTAACCAGGACCCAACATTGCGTGCGTGTGAGCTGGCCGGCTACTCGATTTATGTAACTTTCTGTCACAAGAGTTCATATCCAGCGTGACACACAGAGCATGTGATATAGAGGGCAGCAGTACAGCACACATACGATCATCCTACCTATTATACTTTAAATGACATATAACAGTATCTAAGACAAGAAAAGAGATGCACGAGGTAAATAGACATTCAGGCAGGCAGACAGACAGACCTGCAGAGAGTGGCCGGTGGGGTTCATGCAGAATCTGAAGGTCTCGTTGAAGGAGGGCTCGCGGTCGTGACGACATACCCGGGTCTTCTTCTTGATGATCCTCTTCTGGGTTGCAATGTTCACCACATACAGCTTCACATAGAGGTCTGTAGACACACACACATATGAGCACACTACGTTGGTCACAAAAGAGTTATCTTCTATTTTCTGAAACAGTCTCTGTGTGTGTGTGTGTGTGTGTGTGTGTGTGTGTGTATGTACCTGAATTCACATGTATCTGTACCATTTGAGTGTTTGTGTGTGTGCGAGCGAATGTGCATCGACATGAGTGTGTAAACGTGTGTGTACATGTTTGTGTGTAATGTACATGTACATATAGCAGTACCTGGCAGGTGGTCTGGAGACTTGAACTTGTAGGTTATGTTTCTGCACTGGAGAATCTCCAACACCAGCTGGTCTCCCTCTGTCTTCAGCTCCTTCCTCAGAGCTATCTTGATCTCTCCCATTACCTGGGTCTTACCTACACACACACACACACACACACACACACACACGCACACACATGCACACACACGCACACACACACACGTTAATTCACATATACACACACACCGGTGGAGGTCGGTGCCGTTTAAAAATTAGGGAGGACGATTATTTTATTTACAAGCATGGCCTTATTTCTATTACAGGATATTGGATGACTGTCATTCATATTCCATTCACCCAGCTCAATGTAACAGCAATAGGTTTAGCTACTACATAATACTACAATTTTGCCTGTACCCAGTCTGTGAATGTAAGTTTACAATGTAGGTGCACAGGTTGAGAGAAATTTGAGCAATCAAAGTGACAGACATTGACACATTCACTCTTGCCTGCCTCTAGCTGAGCTAGGGTGTAATCATTAGTCCAACAGTTGAATATGACAGTTTTCATTGGACAAATTCAGGTATGTTGATCCCCGTTTCATTCCGTTTGCTTCCGTTTAAGAATTTATTTTTCAACAGAATCGGCGGAATGAATACACCCGTGATCACATGCAAACACAGTTCACTTTGATCCCTTTGATCGTTGTGTAATCCCTTACCACATCTACGTGCTCTCCTCCTCTCACCTTTCCCTTCCCTTGTGGACTTCAGTGCACAACACATTAGCTGCTTGTGACCAGGCTAAAAACAAATCCAAGCCAAACCTTCATATCATAACCGCTAACTGCTACACACAGCCTACATCGTTGTCACCATATTAACATCATAGTCAATATAGCTACTAGAACTAATGCATTAGTAAACCCGCTATAATCATGCAGTACAGTGTACAGTCAGCAGCAAGCAGTTTAGCAGTTACAACGGCGGGCCACTGTGGCAATACATTAATACAATCAAAAGCTTACCTTGACTTGGAAAAGTTCCAGTGTTGGATAGCCATATCCAGCTAGCTAACATAACATCCCTCTCTGTTTGAGCCGGTTTGTTTGACTAAACTAGCTAGCTGCATTCGCTAGCTAAGTGCAAGTGAAAAAAATACAACTAAATATATCGCTATATAACTGTTCAACTATTGTCTTTCTCTTTGAGTCAACTACTTACCACATTTTGTGCACTGCAGTGCTAGCTAGCTGTAGCTTATGCTTTCAGTACTAGATTCATTCTCTGATCCTTTGATTGGGTGGACAACATGTCAGTTCATACTACAAGAGCTCTGATAGGTTGGAGGACGTCCTCTGGAAGATGTCATAATTACTGTGTAAGTCTATGGAACGTGGTGAGAACCAATAGTCTCCTAGATTTCGTATAGAAGTCAATGTACCCAGAAGGGGACGGAAATTAGCTGTGCTCCGGCTACACAATATTGCTTGCCTACAGAGTGCTGTTGAGTGTACTGTAGACCTTCATTGCAAAACAGTGTTTTAATAAATGATTTGGTGACGTGAATATATTTAGTATAGTTTTATCTAAAAAGTATAACTTTTTTAATGTTTCACTATTTTAATGGAATTCAATAACGATGATGGTCCTCCCCTTCCTCCTCTGAGGAGCCTCCACTGATCACTAGAGTGTTCCTTCCATGACACGTGTCAGTACTGTATGAAGTATGCTCACAAGGTCAGATGAATGTGACTGGTGCTGTCACTTCCTGATGACTTATGACTTCACACCAGTCACAACACTCACACTGGGATTCAACTAAACCTGCCCTAGAGAGCAGACCAGCTAACCATAGTTACATCTGAGGGATGTGTTGACACATACTGTACACACTGAAGCTCACAGGGACATACTCACACCTATACACACACATGCATGCACACCATAGAATTACGCTTCCACCTCCAGGTGGTATACACACACACCACTGTGACTTACCCTCAGAGTCCATATGGCCCATTGGTGACATCATCACGTCAGTGCCATTTGGAATCTTCCCACTGTCCGGAACAAGATCATATCAAAATACAGAAATATACACACTGAGTGCACAAAAGATTAGGATGTAAAATACAGTATATACAATAACCAAACTCACAACCGAGGGACCTGGAAGATGGCACTGTCCACGGCATTAGTCCCACCCTCATCCTCCAATAGGCTGTGAGCACTGCCACTCAGACCGCTGTCCAATGAGGCGGCTGTTACCGGGGCGTCGCCGGACCTGCCGGGCCGTGCTGTATGGAGATTGGACGACACAAGTCATGATAGAGAGAGAGGGAGCCCTATATAGGCCTGGTTGAGAATGTACTGACTTATGTGGGTGCACTATAGGTCTCAATAAAGGCCTGGGTAACTGTCTCCTTTGGTTCCATTGTTGATATAGTTTTACAACACCCATGCCTACTGTTACTATATTAAATATTATTTAGCACTTTGAGTGTGATGTATAGCTCTTCCACTTTATGTGACATAACATTGTTGTGTGTGTGTGTGTGATCTACAGAATAAGGGCAGCCAACACCTCTCCTCCAATACACATCAAATTGTTATTATGAAAAGCACCACAATACTATAGAAGACAGGCATGAAGCATACACATATGGGCAGATGTAGTGGCATACGTACAGTATCATCCCTCACACATAAACAGGACAACATTTTCAAACTGCTTCATCATTGGACACAGAGAGAACACAAGGACATAGACACATAACGATCCAGAGAAACAGTATCAAACATTAAGCAACATAAATATGTTCACAACAGACCAAACAAAAGGCCCACAGACCCTATTACGCATTAGTAATCTAAATGTCGGACTAAGTGTGTGTCTCTGCTTTGTGGGTATAACTAATCATTTTACTCTAAAACACATTGATGTAAAGTTACTTCAGCAATTTTACATTTGTTATTCAATCATCACAATTACATCTTAGTAACTGATCGTAGTTTCAAAACTTGAATGGTTTAAATGCCTATTTATGTGTTTGCTTTGCAAAAGTTACGTATAATAAATGCACTGTTTATATTCACAGCAACTTCTACAGTAAGTAAGTGTGTTACTGACTGGGTTTGACCTGGGTCTTCTTTGTTCCACAAGACTGTGTTAGCCACCTGAGCTAAAGCCTAGGCATTAGCTCTGAGATCTAAATGCCAAAACAAGTTCAAATCACTTCTTTAGGTCTGGCAAGGTTATACACAAAACCACCTCTGTCACATAAGTGCAGTGGTGAGATAGATTAGAGTATGACTGGTTGGTTGTGAATGGCGTGGCGTGGGATGTGTGAGTCACGTGACATGAAACTGGATCTATGCCGACGCTCTTCTCTCAGGCCTCTCGACACGATAAGAAAAAAGAAACGTTTGCTAATACCATTTAATGACCCAAGGGAGGAAAACGGAGTAAAAACGTGTACAGGTACTTTATAAAGTTTTATAAACTGCCCTGAATGCTGATTGGCTGATAGCCGTGTTATATCAGACCGTATACCATGGGTATGACAAAACATTTATTTGTACTGCTCTAATGATGTTGGTAACCAGTTTATAATAGCAATAAGGCACCTTGGGGGTTTGTGATATACGGCCAAAATTACTGCGGCTAAGGGCTATGTCCTAGCACTCCGCATTGCATCTTGCTTATGAACAGCCCTCAGCCATGGTATATTGGCCATATACCACACCCCCCCGGGCCTTATTGCTTAATGGTTTTATGGTAATTGCTGTCAAAGCCTGATTTATTGTTAGGGAACAATGCCGGAGCCCTGGATTAATAGTCTATTTCCTGGTATTAGCAAACTGTGTCCGCGGTCATTAAGAAATTGTGTCTCGCTGCATGAATCTCTGGCTGTGTGGCTGGCTGTGTGGCTGTGTGTTAGCTCTTTCTCTCTCTCTCTCTCTCTCTGGTCACAATCTCTCCTATTATCCCTTTCTGTCTGTTTTACCTTGTCAGATCTCTTTTTGTCTGTTGTATTGTGTCAGATCTCTCTCTTTCTGCAGGTGTGCGTTAGTAGTATCCCAGCCTGTCTCTCTCCGGCTGCAACAATCTTTGCAGTCAGTCACACGACAGAAACGTGCGACTCTCACCTCCTTCTCTCTGTGGCCTCTCTTCAGACATGGCTTTCCTGAAGGTCAGGTGTCTGCCGTCTGCTTGGCTCCCAGTGGCCGACGCTGCAAGGCCCGGCGGGCGGGGAGCGAATCGGATTGGGCTTTCTGAATGGTGAGCACGCCCACTATGGTGTGTCTGTGGTGCCTCAGGAGAGGCGGCCTCTTTGGGCTGGGGGTAGGAGACTGGAGGGCGTAAGGGGCGCAGGCGCGGGACAGGGTCACGCCAAGTGGGTAGAGGGCAGAGGTCAAGGCCGGGGGCAGGGGGCGGGCAAGATGGAGACTCAGAAAGCAGGAATATCATCACCATTGAAACCAGCTTTACTGTCAGTCACATGCAGCCACAGTGTGCTGTGCACAGTCGCCCCGGCCCTCCACATCACATAGGGGTGGGGCGTCTACTGATGTGCATTGTGCTCCAAAAAAAGAGAAAAGAAGGGTGGGTGGGAGAGGGGCAGCGGACTGCATGCACAGCCATATCCGAGTGGAGTAGCTTCAGAAAGCCGGCCATTTTGGTATAAAACAGAAACCAAAACAAGTCCAAAACACAGGGGAAAAAAGGTATAATGAAATTTAAACGGAGGGAGAGGGTTAGGTTGGGAGACTTTCTTCTGAGTTCATCGTTGTAAATGCTTGGATCAGGTAGTTCAAACGATTCAAGTGATATCTAAGTGTAATTCCTAGCCTTCCCTCTCTTGGACCATGACACCATGACTAGTCCAAACTGAATCAAATATACTGTGTCTACTAATCTACTGATTCTACAGTGTGTACCATGGTAGTCAATGGCTTGACCAATCATGTGAGAGCACTGGCAGTGCTACTGTGTTCGGACACTGATTGACAACTGGTCCCAAAGTGATTTTTCAAAAGCCCTACTTGTTTGTCGGGAGTCAGTCTTGTTTAAGATCATCATTGTCATTCTGTGACATTCTGTTAACTGTCTTACAACATTAAATAATACAAGAACATTTAAAAGAATGTTTGAAACAAACTTGGTTTAAGGGAGGATGATTATGCCTGCAACCTTATGAGTCGTTATTTAAACGTTTAGTTCCAATTTATGATCTAATTTAACAGAGGGTTTAGTTTCTGTTTTTAGAAACGTTAGTTTAGTTGTAGTAATTGTATATTTCCTTTTTATCAACCTATTAACCAATGAAGTATAAAATGTTTTTAACAGCAATCTTTGTGGCTCTGGAGGTTCATTGAAACAGGGTAAACTGAGGAGTAAACTTTAGTGTAAACTCTAAAACAAGAAGTGCTAGAATACGGTAAGTGTGATGCTGGATCTACACACCGTGGGAACATACAGAAGAGAAGCAGTGAGGGGGGAGTACGGAAGGCACCAGAAGTAGGACAAATAAAAAAAAGGAGGGGGAAAAAAATAGAAGGAAAAGGGGAAAAAGAGAAAACAAAGAAAACAGCTCAAACTGGACAGAAGGGGGAACAGATGAGCGCAAGGCGGCCATGCTGCGGAGGCTTTATTTGCGTCTTTTACTTGGTTGGAGGCGGTGCTGTTGCTGCGGAGCCGGAGCTTCACCCGTTGCTACAGCGACACCGCCAGCGCCATCCTGCTGGTGTTGCCTTGCACTTTTGCGAGGCGCGGCACGTGGAGCCGCGCGTGGCGTATGTTGGCTGTGGCCCTCGGACGGGGAAGGCTTCGATGTGCCGGGGCTACTGTGAGATTTCTCAATAGTGGGCACCTGCGTGTCTAGAACAACCAAATTCACCAATTACCATCTATCATTACCATTAAAGCTACCATCTGTTGTTGTGCTCTTCTGTTTTTACATCAGGGCTAGATAGCTACTAAGCTACATGCCACATTCTGTAGCGCCCTGTTTGAATGACCCTTTGGAAGTGGGTATTTTCCAATTGTTTGGGCCACATAAGTTTTCCACTTAAATTTTGGGTTTTCCAATTAAGTTGAGGGTTAAGACTGAGGAGGTGGGGGTTGTTTTCAAAGCCTTCCATGGCCATGTTGTGTAAGGACGGGAATGGAGGAAGCTGAGGGTAGGAAAAGTCTGAGCTGAGTGGAGTCATGGCAACAGCAGAAAATAAAAACATGGCAAAGCAAAGAGCATGAATCCAAAGCTATAATGGGTGAGTCTGAATAGTGAGGGAGAAGTGACAGAAGGGGGATAGAAAGAGAGACAGACAGAAAGAGAGAGACAGGCAGAGATAGATAGGCAGACAGAGAGAGAGAGAGAGACAGGCAGAGATAGATAGGCAGACAGAGAGAGAGAGAGAGACAGGCAGAGATAGATAGGCAGACAGAGAGAGAGAGAGAGACAGGCAGAGATAGGCAGACAGAGAGAAAGAGAGAGACAGGCAGAGATAGATAGGCAGACAGAGAGAAAGAGAGAGACAGGCAGAGATAGATAGGCAGACAGAGAGAAAGAGAGAGACAGGCAGAGATAGATAGGCAGACAGAGAGAGAGAGAGAGACAGGCAGAGATAGATAGGCAGACAGAGAGAGAGAGAGAGACAGGCAGAGATAGATAGGCAGACAGAGAGAAAGAGAGAGACAGGCAGAGATAGATAGGCAGACAGAGAGAGAGAGACAAAGACAGCTAGAGAAAATGAGAGAGAGAGATAAAAAGAACAAGGGAGAAAAGGAGAAAGGGAGAGAGAACCAGAACAGGTACAGATAGAGAGAAAGGAGTAGGGTAGGTTGTTCATGATGACTAAGAGGCCAGAGGGAAGGGAAAGACAGAACCTCTCCTACCCTTGGCTGGATCAGGGAAGATCCCATGGCTCCGGCTCTTGATGACCGACGACTTGGGCGGGTCCTGGTTCCCGTGGGCGGGTGTTTTGGGGGAGGTGTGCTGCGAGGGGGCTTGGGGGAGTCCTGGTTACCGTGGGCAGGGGTTTTGGGGGAGGCGTGCTGCGAGGGGGCTTGGGGAGTGCTGGCGCCCCTGTGCTGAAAGGGAGCGCCGGTGGTGCTCTCCCTCACTCTGTTCCTTCAGAGGGAGCCAGCGTGGGACGTTATCCATGTTAGCTGTGTTGGACAGGTCCATCAACACCTAGAGGAACACCCACATACATCTCCTTTAACATCAAGAACACCCACACACATCCCCTTTAACATCAACCTCACATAGTGGATAGCTGCTTCTTATAGGAAACTTACAGCAGCATCACAGTAATGTATGTCACCCTCACAGAAGTGCTATGGACAAAATGCATGTCTCTCTCTCTCACCTCTCCCAGAAAGTCGTTGGAGGCGCACTTGTCGTAGTCCCACACGCTCACCTCCAGTAGCTTCTTCCTCAGCTGAAACACAGCGCACACACACCACACACACACCACACACACATTATTATTCCTCTAAACTCACAAATGCAGTATTCACAGTAACCAGCACACATCAAACACACAGGACATTGTGGTTATCCCAAAAGCAGTTAGTGATACTGTAGCAGTACCTGTTCCAGGTGGATGTTCTTATAGATAACAGTCTGGTTCCACTCTGGGTTCAGACTCTGGCCAGCTTGTTTTGATCTCCTCTTATTCTCAGCACTGGAATCACACACAGACAGAGCAGGCCATTAGCAAGGTATGCACACACACACACACACACACACACACACACACACACACACACACACACACACACACACACACACACACACACACACACACACACACACACACACACACACACACACACACACACACACACAAAACATAGAAATTCAGAACACAATAGCACGATGTTAGGGTGCACGGCACAATGAAAGGAAGTAGCGAGCTATGTTAAGATGTAGGGCACAATGTAAGGGTGTACGGAACAATGTAGGGCACAATGTAAGGGTGTACGGAACAATGTAGGGCACAATGTAAGGGTGTACGGAACAACACTGGATACAACGGATATCACAATATCAAGAACAACGTCAGGGTGAGGTACAAAGTAAAACACAATATCAAGAACAACGTCAGGGTGACGTACAAAGTAAAACACAATATTAGAACAGCAATTTAGGGTACTTTATATGTCTGACAGACATGTAGGGAAATGAGTTATGGGAAAGTGGGGAATCATATGTTAGGTCATATCGAGGTAGAGTCTACTGTAGTATGCATATTAGAACACAATCTAAGGAGGTAGGGAACAATATGAGGGCATAGGGCAGAAGTGTACAATGCATGGGAGTGGAAAGGTGTTAGAGTGAGTATATAGTGACTAGCTGGGGTTATACGCTCGTCACCAGCACCACATGCATTGGGCCCTGAGCCTTCAACTCAATCGTCATCACAATCCAGGTCCAACCTTACTACAACCTAACAGCAACCATCAAAGTCAAAAGTCAGAGTGGGCAAATCACATACCTGGCATTCTGGACAACCATGACCTGACTGAATGGGTCCAGCATGCATTAAATATAAGAACAGCATACAAAAACAAGAGTCAGTGTCAGGGGGGTTAGGAGTGTGTGTGGGGTGTGTGTGGATGTAGTTTTGGTAGAAGGGGGTGGGTTAAGTGAGTGAGCAGTGAGGGTTCAGGTGTGTGGTGGTGGGGGGGCAGTGTGGTGTGTGTGTATTTGGGGAGGTCAGTAACAGGGAAGTGGGCATGGGGCACAGGATATGTGTTGGGGCAGTGAGAGAGGAATGTGTCCGTGTGTATTGTGAGTGTGCATTTTCCCCAGCGTGTGTGTGCTTGTATTTGCCTGTGTGTAACACTAGTCCAGTGGTCCATAAGGACTCCATAGATAAGAGTAGTGTAAGTGGGAGAGCTGATTACAACATGACATAATCACATTGAGCACTGAGATCCAAACGGCTACAGTGTGGATCGTATTACAAGCTATTATGAGTCTTATCGATTTCCCTGCTCTATTCCGCCTAGCAACAAGAACAAAGGGGAAAACTCAGCAGAACTACATGGCAAAATATAACATAATTTACATCATGTTTAGGGTATTACATGTGTGTCATTTGACGCTGATTAGGTGTTAATGACTCTTCATAAAAACTAGGTATCAAATGTCTACATAGAAACAGTTCCTAGAATGGTAATTACATTTCATGTCATGTGACAGGCTTGTAACAGGCTTATCACAGTGGCATGATGGAATTGATCTGACATCAGGTGTGGGTGCATAGAACACAACATGCCATGGCCAGCTAAAATCAATCGTAAATCGATTTTAAGATGAATGGGAGTTTGTTTTAAGCTTTCCAAAATGGCTTCCTTTTGAAGTGGTCTAGCCATGGTTTTAATGGTAATCTTGGTTCTATGCATTTCTTCCGTATGAATGCGTTTGTCTACATGACCTGAAATTCCTAAGGCCTTTTACACACGTGAAACACCCTGAAACTAAACTAATCACCTTTCCAGTGTTTTATATACACTTAACACAATTACAGTAACACTTTACCACACAACCATTCAACACTGCTATCGATAATGCTTCCACTACGATATGACACAGTTCATTATTAACTCACAGTGATGCACATCTGACAAGGAAATGCTCTGGTAACATTATAGAGCATAGATACATGGACAGAGCACAGCAACAGAGCAAGGATGAGAAGTGAAAGAGTTACAGAATGGCAGTAGTGTGTAGGCTACTATAGGTGATCTGTGAAGTGTACTTAACTTCTCTCACCAAAGAGATTGTTCTCTCCTTGACTTGACTAGTTCCAGTGTTTCTGTCCCTACCTCTCTGCTATGGCCTAGAATACAAACGGAATACCACTCCTCACTGCTTGCCTGCAAACTAAACTGAATATACTTTCATTTCAAATTTTAAAAAGAGTGATATTCAGTTTTGATTCCAGACCAGCTTTCTTTCTTTGGTAGGGTTGCAGAATTCTGTTAGTTTCCCAAAATTCCCAAGTTTCCCAGAAATCCGGATTGGAGGATTCCGGATAAGCCGCTTATTCTCTCCTGACTCAAAGAATCTGCCAGGATTTTATTTAGAAACCTGTAAATTTTGTAAACCCTACTGGTAGCGTATCCAACAGACTCACCCCCCCCGGGAGGAGGTAGACTTTGACGAAGGGGTCGGAGTAGCCGTTGTTGTCTCGGGGGGCCAGGTTCCTGGCTTGGAGCACGTGAACAATCAGGTTCCCCAGCTGCTTGTCATAGTTGATTTGAAGCTGCAAAATCAAGAGACGGTGGAATCTCAACGAGACGACTGGCCTTAGTAAAACACCTTATGAAGTGCATGGATATACAAGCAGTGGTGAGTCAAGGAATCTCAAAACAAGGCTTGGTCAGCTGACCTGTATCTCTCCAGTAACAGGGTGGGATTGTGTCTTCACTGGTTCCGCAGACTGGAAGATGACAGAAACACATTTAGAAACAGTAAGTGTGTGTGGGTGTGCATGTAAAGAACTGTTGATGAGTACAGAATTATGCATAAGATTAGTTAGAAACGCTTTCAAACTAAAATGCATACAACATACAGTATGTGCCAATATAGAATTGCCTCTATTGAAAATTAGACAGTTCTTTTGAACATAAAATATGTTCTAGTCATGCAACCAGAAGATGACGCCTGTGTTCAATTTAGCTCCACATCATCCTCCACCCGTTCACCTTGCTGCTGTGGCGTTTCTTGCTGACGGAGGGCGACCCGGCTGTCCCGGACTCTGGATGGCACTAGAAGTGGCCGAGGCGGCGCCTGAGATGGCAGAATGGGGTCCTTTCTCTCCCCCACCGTGGAGGAGGAGGACGTGGCGGTGGTAGGTGGAGGAGCCTGCTGCAGGGACACCTTCTGTAGCTCTGCAGCCAGTTGTTTCGGATCCACCCCCGGAGACCTGGGGGGTCTGTCACCTAGAGCACAGACACACACGTATGGACACAAATTCACAAAGAGAAACACACACACACATTTGAAGTTATGGAATCATTCACTGTGGTAGAGGCCATAGTGACTGAAATATTCTAGTTGCAGAACCTTAAGGGATTTTGTACCTTTAGTGAGGAGAGTCGAGAGAGAGGGGAAGTTGAGAGGGAAGGTAAAGAAAAATGAGAGAGAAGGGGAAGATAGCAGAGAGAGAGGGGGGAGGACACCCTGGGGTGAAGAGGCTAAGCTCTTACTCTACCTGGTTTGCTATGGTCTGGGAGATCAAGGTGCTGAGAGCCCTCTGAGTCAGCCAGCATGTTCAGATCTCTGAGGGAGAGAGAGCGAGAGAGCGAGAGAGAGAAAAAGTGAGAGAGAGAGAGAGAGAAAGTGAGAGAAAGTGAGAGAGCCAGATTGAGCGGGTAAGAGAGAGAGAGAGAGACAGGTTGGGAAGAGAGAAAAGAGAAAACAATTGTGTCAAAAAGAGAGGACAGAGATGAGTGGGAGAGGGAAGTCACCAGTAAAGTGAGGGAGTGCGAGGCAATGAGATTAATTTAGAGAAGACTGAGATTTTAAAAAGAAATGTATTCTATGTGAATCAGAAACAACCCACTCTAGAGAACTACTGAAGCTAATGAAGACTGCTCACTTCCAAATATTTGAGGTGGAACCCCCGCAAGGCTGTTATCAGTGAGTGTAGGTGGCTGTGCTCAAATATATATCTTAAGGCTTAAATTCCTCCTCCTCTATCAAATCATGACAAACGACAGAGTGAGAAGAGAGAGAGGAAGGTAGCTGGACAGAGAGAAACTGAGAAGGAGAGGGAGATATATCGAGAGAGAAAGAGTGACAGGAACAGAGAGAGAGGAAGCCTAAGACCAATAAGAAAGGGAGAGACAGTCACAGAGAGAAAGTGGGACAGAGAGGGAGAGACAGTCACAGAGAGAAGAAAGTGGGATGGAGAGGGAGAGACAGTCACAGAGAGAAAGTGGGATGGAGAGGGAGAGACAGTCACAGAGAGAAAGTGGGACGGAGATGGAGAGACAGTCACAGAGAGAAGAAAGTGGGACGGAGAGGGAGAGACAGTCACAGAGAGAAAGTGGGACGGAGAGGGAGAGACAGACAGAGAGAAGAAAGTGGGACGGAGAGGGAGAGACAGTCACAGAGAGAGAAAGTGGGATGGAGAGGGAGGGATGAGAGAGGGAGAGACAGTCACAGAGAGAAAGTGGGACGGAGAGGGAGGACAGTCACAGAGAGAAGAAAGTGGGAGGAGAGAGACAGTCACAGAGAGAAAGTGGGACGGAGAGGGAGAGACAGTCACAGAGAGAAAGTGGGACGGAGAGGGAGAGTCACAGAGAGAAAGTCACAGAGATAAGAAAGTGGGACGGAGAGGGAGAGACAGTCACAGAGAGAAGAAAGTGGGACGGAGAGGGAGAGACAGTCACAGAGAGAAAGTGGGACGGAGAGGGAGAGACAGTCACAGAGAGAAAGTGGGACGGAGAGGGAGAGACAGTCACAGAGAGAAAGTGGGACGGAGAGGGAGAGACAGTCACAGAGAGAAAGACAGTCACAGAGAGAAGAAAGTGGGACGGAATGGGAGAGACAGTCACAGAGAGAAGAAAGTGGGACGGAGAGGGAGAGACAGTCACAGAGAGAAGAAAGTGGGACGGAGAGGGAGAGACAGTCACAGAGAGAGGGAGAAAGTGGGACGGAGAGGGAGAGACAGTCACAGACAGTCACAGAGAGAAAGTGGGACGGAGAGGGAGAGACAGTCACAGAGAGAAGAAAGTGGGATGGAGAGGGAGAGACAGTCACAGAGAGAAGAAAGTGGGACGGAGAGGGAGAGACAGTCACAGAGAAGAAAGTGGGACGGAGAGGGAGAGACAGTCACAGAGAGAAGAAAGTGGGACGGAGAGGGAGAGACAGTCACAGAGAGAAGAAAGTGGGATGGAGAGGGAGAGACAGTCACAGAGAGAAGAAAGTGGGATGGAGAGGGAGAGACAGTCACAGAGAGAAGAAAGTGGGACGGAGAGGGAGAGACAGTCACAGAGAGAAGAAAGTGGGACGGAGAGGGAGAGACAGTCACAGAGAGAAGAAAATATGCTCACAGTCTCACGCAGAGTTCTGCCTCGCCACACTGCTGTACCACAAGCCCCTGCACTTCCTCGTAGGTCTTCCCCGTCAGAGGAAGCTCGTTCCACTCCAGCACCTGCATTCCTATATTCACACACACACACGCATGCACGCACACACGTACACAAACATAGTTAGTTTACCATATAAAATGTATCACACCTAATTCTCACATTCGAAAACTGAAACCAATTAGCTAAGTGTAAAGTGTATCACCTCACACACATACAGAAACACACCACACCATCATCGACAACACACAGTACCAATGAGTCCTGTTTTAACACCACAACACACTGCTGTGCAGCCTCCTATAAACTCGAACTCTTTCTCCAACAACCCCATGCTTCGAAGAAAGTTAAACCACATGACCACAGGGTCAGTAGCAGGGTTTGGATCAATTCCATTTCAATTCAGTCAGTACATGAGATCACATTCAAATTCTACAATTGAAAAGTGTTGCTTTGTCAAGTCTTGTACTGAAGTTTTGATTCACTTCCTGAATTGAAATGTAATTGACCCTGGTCAGTAGAGGTCAGATCAGGACAAAGCACCACAAACTCACACACGCACACACAGGCACACACACACACACACGGCACACACACGGCACACAGACACACGGCACACAGACACACACACACACACACACACACACACACAGGCACACACACACACATGGCACACACACACACACACACACATACACACAGGCACACACACACACATGGCACACACACACGGCACACACACATGGCACACAAACAGACCAGTCCTACAGCACTGCAAAACCACACACACTCCGTGCTGTCCAGCAGCACTCACACAGGTGAAAGCGAGTCTTGACGTAGGCAGCTAGACTCTGACTGCGCCGGAGCTCCTGAGCTGTGTTACCCACATGGAGTTTCACACTAGTTACTCAGTGACACAGTATGGCAGTATGACTCATCACACACACTCGGTCTGAGCCTTCGCACCTGCTAGAATTGACACAATTCTTTATTCACACCGCTCACTGTGAGAAACCATGTTCCAAAGTTTCAGCGGAAGTGTCACCTTACACAGAGACACTTTGTTTGGAACGGACACAGTCATAGCTGCAGCACTCCATGGTAACGTTTTCACTGGCAAAAGGATGAGCTCTGCTAGAATGAAAGGTAACAGTGTCACTAGGCTACTACCCATCTCCTTCAGGCCTGGATGTTTTAGTCATCGGATAATAAATACTACTGGTGAATGCAACTTCCTGGGATCATCCTAAATGTGTGTGCTAATGAGTGCATGCAGGTATGTCGAGTAAGAAGAACATGCATTTGATTTGAATGAGGATTGATGATCTGCACTGTTTGGAGATGGACACTTATCTGGGCCGTGTTCAGTAGGGAAAACATTTTGAAACAGAGAGGTACTGGATCTGAATTTGTACAATAAGAAGAACACAGGTGTTCATTTTCAGCAAAACGTTTTGCTATGGTGTGTCCCCGAATGAACACAACCCAGGTGTTGACTGTATGCAGAAGAGGTTGATGATGGTGCCTCCATAGCTGACCTACTAGACGAGTGCAGAGGTGAGATCCAACCTGTCACAGCATTGATAAATACACACCGGTCCAGACCAACCTGTAGTTAAAGATCATTCTGATACAGCTGACACAGAGGAACAGCTGTTATTCAAAATGTTATTTAACATTTATTTAACTAGGCAAGTCAGTTAAGAACAAATTCTTATTTACAATTCAAGTCCATGATAAATCAGAGAGAGAGGGAGGAAGGGAGGACAAAGATAAATTGATGGAGGAGAGATTGGTCAGGTGCAGGGAAGAAGGGACAGAGAGAAAGCAAGAGGGAGGGAGGGAGAGTGAAGGAGGGAAAGATGAAGAAAATGGGGAGAGAGGGCACACACACTCCGAATGCATGCATGCACACACAATAGCACAGACACACACACACACAGTGTGACAGATGGATGGCCCTAGCTCCCACCAGGTGGCTCTGAGCTGTATCTCTTCCCTCTTCTCTTTACAGTCCTCCGACCCACCTCTCATACATCAGGCCCCAGACAGCCCCTACAAAGGCAGGGGCCACAGCCGTGCTAATTCACAACTGTCCAGCATGGACCCTGTACAACCCCCAGACTGAGACAGAGAGAATGAGAGAGAGACCAGAGAGAGAGCGAGAGAGATACCAGAGAGACCAGAGAGCGAAAGAGAGTGAGAAAGAGAGAGACCAGAGAGAGAGAGAGACCAGAGAGAGAGAGATCAGAGAGAGACCAGAGGAACAGAAAGAGAGAGACCAGAGAGACCAGAGAGACCAGAGGGACAGAAAGAGAGAGACCAGAGAGACCAGAGGGACATAAAAGAGAGACCAGACCAGAGAGAGAGAGAGACCAGAGAGAGACTAGAGAGACAGAAAGAGAGAGACCAGAGAGAGACCAGAGGGACAGAAAGAGAGAGACCAGAGAGAGAGAGACCAGAGAGAGACTAGAGAGACAGAAAGAGAGAGACCAGAGAGAGACCAGAGGGACAGAAAGAGAGAGACCAGAGAGATAGAGAGACCAGAGGGACAGAAAGAGAGAGACCAGAGAGACCAGAGAGAGACCAGAGAGACCAGAGAGAGACCAGAGGGACAGAAAGAGAGAGAGACCAGAGAGAGACCAGAGAGACAGAAAAGAGAGACCAGAGAGACAAGAGAGAGAAAGAGAGAGACCAGAGAGAGAGAGACCAGAGAGAGACCAGAGGGACAGAAAGAGAGAGACCAGAGAGAGACCAGGGGGACAGAAAGAGAGAGACCAGAGAGAGAGAGACCAGAGAGAGACCAGAGAGAGACCAGAGGGACAGAAAGAGAGATACCAGAGAGACCAGAGAGACAGAAAGAGAGAGACCAGAGAGAGACCAGAGAGAGAGAGACCAGAGAGAGACCAGAGGGACCAGAGAGAGACCAGAGAGACAGAAAGAGAGAGACCAGAGAGACAAGAGAGAAAAAGAGAGACCAGAGAGAGAGAGACCAGAGAGAGACCAGAGGGACAGAAAGAGAGAGACCAGAGAGAGACCAGAGAGAGAGAGACCAGAGAGAGACCAGAGGGACAGAAAGAGAGAGACCAGAGAGAGAGAGACCAGAGAGACAGAAAGAGAGAGCGAGATAGAGAAAGATACACAGCACCACACCGCGTGGTCTCCCTCCAGTCAAATCAATAAGTCTCATGAAAGTCATTTCAGTTAATAGGACATAGCCATCCATCTTCAGGTAGTGTTGTATTGACAACTGGCCAGGAGTGAGACTGTCGAGGGATAAATGGACAATGCTTACTGCTTGTTGTGCCTAAGGCCCCTTAGTTTGGATTCAGATCTATACAACTCTGGGCCATAGCCCTACCACTGAGTTTTAGCACATTCCCAGAGGTGTAGTAATAAAATAATATGGGTCAAGACCTGAACGAAGGTCAAGATGACAGGAGTAAAGTAACAGAAACTCTAATGTGAGTATTGCTAAGCTGGAGTAATAGTTGCTAACTTACAAAGCCATTCCGAAACTTAAAATGCATTTTGAGCTTTGATTGAAGAAAACCTGTAATATCATTACATTCAGAATGATGAAAGCGCTTGGGTGAAATATCTCAAACCTTTCGTTCTCTAAAGCTCCCCCTCATGGACCATTACCTGGAGGTGACAAAACAAAATGCAAATGAACTTCTATTTTTGTCGTCTCCGTGTCGTTCCCTCTCAGTCCTCACATCTCACTCAAGTCAGATTCCTCTCAAACCATCTGTCAGTGAGCCACTGCTGCATTCATACACACACACTAAGGATAGAAAATGACAGGAGAGAAAGGTAAACAGAGAGAGATATGGATGGATAAACAAAGGGATTTAAGGAAACAGACAGATGGAGAAAGACAGATAGAGTTACGAGTCCTTCTTCTGATAAGAATCCAGGCTTGGACTTGATTCTTGAACTGATTGATTCATAAAGGGAGAAGTACATTTCACATGTAGAAATGTCTCTCTCAAATGTTTTTTTGAGCAACATAAGCGCTTGACTGATATACCCATTTTGCACCTTTTCATATTCATTATGGCCACGCAGAAAATGAAAACAAGCATTTCTTATTGGACGAGTTCAGGTAGTCCCTTCCTGGTTCAGTCAGTTTGGTGCCTAATGAATACGACCCAGGAGTGCAGTATATATCCCAAGATTTGTGAAGTTAACTTACCCTCTAGTATCTTCCCAGTCTGTTGGGCAACTCCTCCAGGTAAGACTTTAGCTACGTAGGCTCCGATGTGTCCGTTGGTCCCTGGAACCTCTTTACCTCCCACCACTCTGATACCCAATCCATTCCCTGGAAATGAAGAGGTAGAAACCCCCAAATGAGTGAGAAGCATGAACACACACAACTATACACATGCACGTACAGTGGTCAGACACCCATTAAGAGTATGCATGCACAGGAATATGTATCCAGTGTAGAATGTAGACACACACATGTATGTACACGCACGCACTCACACACATACATACAGTACATACACACACACACACACACACACACAGACACACAGTCGTTTAGAGATCAGTCATTTAAACTAAAGAGTAAATACACGCTTATCACACTGACACAGTCACCCAAATCACACAGACAAATGGTTCATTTTAGCACTTCTCCACATTAACAAGCACCTTCTTTGTGGCCTGCTGACTAATTGCAAAAGCTAATCCGGTCTGTCAATGATACGCCATTTTGAGCCAGGATGGATGACTGATGAGAATGGAGATGTGCCAAATCAACAGAGGAGCCACGAAATGTCTACCCCATTTTGGGTCAAGACCAACATTAAGACCGGTCACTGCGTGAAGACAGCTGTGTTTATGACAGATTGTGTCCATGTGCAAGGTAAACTGTGTTTCCCTTACCTGACACGCTGCGGTCCTTGGGATCCCTCTGCAGTTTGACTCTGGTGTGAGGAAAGGGGTAGTAAACACCCTTCCCCTGAGAGACACGTACAGGAAACTACATAAGTGTTTTATAGGCTATTACACCTCAACAGACAGCTGCAGTTACTGATACAAATGCATGCTTGAAAATGGCTCCACAATTATGTAGTCATGAATATATATGTAATTAGTTTGGGTTATTTATGCAAGAAAGAATGAACAGTAAAGCATTGTTTTAAAAGTGTGTGCATATGGGCATTTCTCAACTTTATGACTTGTGCCGTGTGTGGGTTGGTGCGTGGGTGTCACCTGTCTCCTGTCCGGCCCTTGTCCGTTCTCTGGTCGTCCCTCGCGGGGTTTGTCAAACCAGTCCGTTTCCTCTCGCCGTAGGTGGTAGGCTTCAGAGACAAATAGGCCATGATCATTAACCCTGTCAATCAGTCCCTTCTAACCTATCAGTGGGGACAAGCTTTCTGATTGGTTGGAAGAGGATTGCATGCTGGAGAGGGGACGGGCAGTTGAAACAGGAAGGAAAAGAAAGAGGCCTCCAAGAAAGGTACAAATTTAGGGAATTTCAAGATATAAATGACAAGCAACTAAATGAGAATACTTTTCTGATGAAATATTTAACGCCAGGGGTAACTTTAACTTATCTTATGGTAGATGTCATTTATTGGCATTAATGTTTGGCATGTTTTTCACACTATCATGCCAACCTGACCAATGCTCTTTTTAGTTAATATGGCACAGTATAGGGTTAGTCTGTTTTCTTTCCATAGTTTATAACAACTGGCACCAGTTACTGTACAGTATGTAACCATGGTAACAGTCTGACGTTTAGACTGGTGTAGCTCACTTTTAGAGTGCTTGTAAATTGAAAATAAAAATGTGAAAATAGATGTTGGCTTATGGATGATTGACAGGTAGGGGCAGGGCGGGGCAGGTTAATGGAACGCCCTAGAACTAATACTATACCGTTTGGGATATTCTCATGTGATTGTCGGTGATCATCTCTGTTCAGTGCCAGCATGGAGTCACTTAGGGCTGTAACCAAGGGAAATTGATAAACATGGAGTTTTCTGCCCTATATGACATCATGTAGGTCAAAGGGTCAAGTTCTACACACTTATTATGGGATAGGGATATTGGATCTAGGGGGTTTATTTCCTGTCATGACAAGACCTATTGGCACAGCGGTAGATTTTTTTGTTCATATGCATATGAAATCAATTAAACAGTGTTATGAAGGGAACTGTTTTAAAGTAGACATGGTTGTCAGCAGAATAGAGATGGAGACATAACAGAGAGAGAAAAGAGAAAACTGTAATGCCTACATTTTGTTAGAGCATGCGTAAAAGACCGGAATAAAGAGTGACATCACAGAATCAGGAAGAGCTTTGTTCATGCTACAATAAACATTATATTCCCCATGCAAACATGACAACAAAGGTATGACACCGATGCACGTATTCAGACAAACACATGCAAATCAAATGTATTTATTATAGATTAACAGAACATGCATTAACATAACATGCATTGGAAAACCCTTAGAGATGGATATGTAAGAAAGTGAGAAAGAATTCTAGAAAAGAGAGAAAGGATCCTTCCCATATCATCTAGAAATTGTCAAGTGTATTTCATCCAAATAAGAAATACTGCACTGATGCAATGATAATACTGTATGTACCTAACTACCACAACAAAATACATTTAAACCTTCCAATAGATCTGTAATAGGCCTGTCATAGTCTAAATAGATCATGTATCATGTAACATAACGTGTAGTGTTCACACAGATACAGATTCCTATGAATGTCCTCACCTGAAATACTGAATTTGAAATAAACATCAAATATCTGAAGGACAAAGCAATAAACACATTCCATAACATTTTCTAGCCAGAGGCACTTTTTCAATTGATCACTTCAGAGAAAGCGAGGCTCTTTTCCCATTTCCCTGCACCATCTGACCTGAGCTTTCAAGTAGAGGGATTATTCTACTCCCAACACCTGGGCATTAGATAAACAAGCAAGTTGTGAAATACTACGGAAGTCCTCTAGGACTTAAAGTACAGAACCATGTTTTCAAGTATGTCAGTTATAGAGCAGAAATGACAACATGTAGCAAACAAAACTGCTGATCAGTTTCAGAGACAGAATGCTATTGGAGGAAGGATACCTTCTGCATATCTATAAGTGATAGAATATTTTAGAGTAACATTCATAGAGATTAAATAGGAAAATATATATAATGATTCCAACGAAGACACAATCGCATGCATTTAGAGATCAGAAGAGACCCAAATGAGGAATTAAACACCAAAGGACATCAACATAGAAACATACAAAATACAGTAATTACATTCAGTAAAGTCAACTTGTCCCTTGTATTGAGACTAATACATCAAATCAAAGGAAGAGGGAATGAATACATTCAGAAAAGACAAAAGATGAAGAAACCAGTAAAGACACAGATAAGACATAAAGAAAGTCAAAGGTCATGGGTGGTGCAGGTGGGTGGTTCATTGGGTGGCATATTGGATAGTATATTGGGTGTATACAAGCAGAGTCAGTTTGAAATTGAAAGGAAACAGTTCTGAATTGATGCCATTGTTGTTTACCTTCACCGTCCGACATGGTGCCTTGGAGGTCGTCCATCAAGACGTAGCCCCGACCCCTCGTTGGCTCTTCCCTCAGGTGCTGCTGCTGCTGGGAGTCCTGCAGGGAGAGGCACGAACCAAACTGGTCCCGTGAGTCGGCCGAGATGGGTGGCAGGGGCCCCGCCGACGCCCGCGCCATGCCCATAGGCTGGCCCACAGGACTCAACGGGCTCTCCTCCTCAGAGTTCTGCGCCAAGATGGGGATGCGCCCCCGGCCGCCCTGCACGATGGGCAGGCTGGTGGGCTTGGCACGCCCTGATGGCATCTGGTAGCTGTCTGAGGCCGCCTCGCCGTCCCCCTTGAGCCTCAAAGAGGAACTGGATGGGTCCCGTTTGAGTGAGAGATCCAGGCCATAGACGGAGTTGGGCCTAGAAGAGGGCCGTGACCGGCTGCCACTGGGGTAGGATGTCGAGTCCAAGGCCAGGCTCTGGCCGAAGTTGAGCGAGCCAGCCAGGTTGGCACCCAACGTGGAGCCCAGGTACTTCTGCTGCTCTGCAATGTTCTTGCGTAGTCCAAAGGTGATCTCGTCCTGAAGGAGCCGGCTGGATCTGGGAGAGGCGCTAACATTACTGGACCCTAAATAGCTGGTATAGTCTGTCTCCAGACTCCTGCCGTCTTGCATCGAGGAGTACTTGGAGACTTTGGGGTCGGTCAGCGGGGCTTTGTGCTTCTGGTACAGCATGGATGCCGGGAGCTGCTTGGCTGCCTGCTTCTCTAGGGTCAGCCGGCTGATGCTGTATTTCTCCGTCTTGGGGTAGTGTCTTTGGGAGTAACTCTGGGAGGAGGAGACACCCGAGCTGGGGGTGCCGTAGTAGTTGTGGGAGAGACCCGTCAGCGGGTCCAGGCTCTCTGTTCCCCTGTGCTCCTCCGGAACTCCTGCTTCAGCTGCTGCTTGAGGAGCTTCAGCTCGTAGGGGTCGTCCATGGAGTCCTCATCGTCTGGGGTCTTTCCATACCCGGAGTGGAGCCTGGAGCTGGAGCCCAGGTAGTCTGTGGAGGTCAAGTCGGCTGCACTTCTTCGCAACAGCCTTTCTGCCTTAGCCAGCTCCTTCTCGGCCTGGGCGTAGCTGGATGAAGCCAGACTCGTGGAGCTCTTGGCCAGCTCTGCCGCATCTTCTAGGAGGACGTAGCTTCGTGGAGTGTGGTGGTGGTGCTCCACGTCTCCATAGAAGGAGTCGGCCGACACGTTGGACATGGGGCTGCCAGCCATACTGCCCCCACCTCCAGGGCCCGGAGGTCCAAGTGGTTACCGTACTTGTCGTACCTGACCCCTCCCATGTAGGCAGAGGACACGGGGTCGGGCTGTCGGCTGATGATTTCGTACTTTGACGACGCGTCCAACTCTTGGATCAGGGCCGCCTGCCTGGCTGCCTTCTGCTGGAGAAGGAGCATCTGGTGGTAGCTCTGCTGCTGGGAGCTAGACAGGGATGGGACTGAGGAATAGATGGACTGAGTCTGGTAGGACTGGGGAGACTGGTAGAGTGACTGCTGCTGGTACAGCGTCTGGCTCAGTGGGTACTGGTACTGGGAGTACGTGCCGTACTGGGCCTCGTGTGTGGTCTGTGGTGGTACAAAATCATCCAGCTCTGACTGGGGTGCCGTCCTGGGGCGCTCCAGCCCGTGACTTCCCATCTCATCATCTTCTCCACTGCCACGGCCGCTCCGTGTCTCCCGGATGTTGCTGACCTCGCTGTCTGACATGTAGTCACGATCCTCGGCCACGCTCTGCAGGTAGGCCCGCTCCCTCTTCTCCCTCTCCTTGAGGAGGGCGTCTTTCCTGCGGTTGATGCCCATCTCCAGGTAGCGTAGCTTGGCGTCGATCTCCTTCTCTTCTTCGTCCAGCTCCGCCTGCTTGTGGCGGAGCTTGGACGACTCACGCTCCACCATGTCCAGCTCTCGGTCGATATCCTGCAGGATCTTGGCCCTCGCCATGTTGGTGTTGCGGCACATGCGACGGCGGGCCGAGCCAGTGCTGTAGGCCGTCTGGCCGGCGGCTGTTGCCTCCTCCTCCGAGGGCGGGTTGGGCAGGGTTCTCTTCACCTTCTTGCCGGTGCCAGTTGGGGTGCTGCCCGATGAGCTTTTGCCCTGGCGGAGAAAAATAAAACAAACAAATAGTTATAAAAATTTGAATAAATTGCTTCTTTAATTATTTATACTCAAATGTCACATTGTGATTTCACACTGAATGGGTACAGCATCTGAATGATGACTTTCTCCAAACCTTTACTACATGGACTAAATTAACCGGAAAGAAGTGTTAAATCTTTCATGATTTCAATTATCTGATTAAATTAATGGATGACTAAAATAGAAGAGGATCTCTATCCCGGTGTCTCTGTGTCCTGATTACAGTCAGACACGGACAAGAATCTGGTGTGCTCAGAGTGAGGGAAAGCTTATTGAGAAACACAGCATATTGACTGCTGGTGAGTTTCACAGGAAGATACTGTATGTGCTCCTGGCCATAAATGTTACTCACTACCTTAAGAGCAGCCTCAAAATATGTCATTTATTCACATTAAACACCTATGGATCTGTGGCATATCATTACTTTCCTACAAGCTCAGCTGTTTGTCAACCCCTTGTATGTACAGTATGAGGAGCTCAGTGGTGTATCACTCAGGCAGAAAACTGATTTATATACCCCGGGAGAGGGCCAGAGGTAAAATGAGAGGCTTGATTAAGTATGTATAATGTTTGGCTGGTATACCATACAGTGCCTTCGGAAAGTATTCAGACCTTTTAACTTTTTCCACATTTTGTTATGTTACAGCCTTATTCTGAAATGGATTAAATAAATAAAAATCCTCAGCAATCTACACAATATAGATATAAAACATTTACAGTACCAGTCAAACGTTTGGACACACCTCCTCATTCAAGGGTTTTTCTTTATTTTTATTATTTTTTACATTGTAGAATAATAGTGGAGACATCAAAACTATGAAATAACACATATGGACTCATGTAGTAAACCAAAAAGTGTTAAACAAATCTAAATATATATTATATTTGAGCTTCTTCAAAATAACCACCTTTTGCCTTGATGACAGCTTCCTAGAGCTGGTCGCCCAGCCAAACTGAGTAATCGGGGGAGAAGGGAGGTGACCAAGAACCCAATGGTCACTCTGACAGAGCTCTAGAGTCCCTCTGTGGAAATGGGAGAACCTTCCAGAAGGTCAACCATCTCTGCAGTACTCCACCAAACAGGCCTTTATGGTAGAGTGGCCAGACGGAAGCAACCCCTCAGTAAAAGGCACATGGCAGTTTGCCAAAAGACCCCTAAAGACTCTCAGATCGTGAGAAACAAGATTTTCTGGTCTGATAAAACCAAGATTGATTGCCAAGGATCACGTCTAGAGGAATCCTGGCACCATCCCATCGGTGAAACATGGTGGTGGTAGCATGTTGTGGGGATGTTTTTCAGCGGTAGGGACTGGGAGACTAGTCAAGATTGAGGCAAAGATGAACAGAGAAATGTACAGAGAGATCCTTGATGAAAACCTGCTCCAGAGCACTCAGGACCTCAGACTTGGGCATAGGTTCACCTTCCAACAGGACAACGACCCTAAGAACACAGCCAAGACAACGCAGGAGTGGCTTTGGGACAAGTCTCTGAATGTCCTTGAGTGGCCCAGCCAGAGCCCACACCTGAACCCGATTGAACATCTCTGGAGAGACCTGAAAATAGCTGTGCAGCGACGCTCCCCATCCAACCTGACAGAGTTTGAGAGGATCTGCAGAGAATAACTGGATTAACTACCCAAATACAGGTGTGCCAAGCTTGTAGCGTCATACCCAAGAGGACTTGAGGCTGTAATCGCTGCCAAAGGTGCTTCAACAAAGTACTGAGTAATTTTTTACCTTTATTTAACCAGGCAAGTCAGTTAAGAACAAATTCTTATTTTCAATGACGGCCTAGGAACAGTGGGTTAACTGCCTGTTCGGGGGCAGAACAACAGATTTCTACCTTGTCAGCTCGGGGGTTTCCGGTTACTAGTCCAACGCTCTAACCACTAGGCTACCCTGCCACCCCTAAATGGTCTGAATACTTATGTAAATGTGATATTTCCGTTTTTTATTGTAATACATTTTTATTATAAAAAAAACTGTTTTTGCTTTGTCGTTATGGGGTATTGTGTGTGGATTGATGGGGGATATATTTAAAAAAAAACATTTTAGAATAAGGCTGTTACGTAACAAAATTTGGAAAAAGTCAAGGGGTCTGAATATTTCCAAAGGCACTGTCTCTGGATACCGCCCAACTCTAGTATTTATAACCTACTGTAAGTATATATATTAACTTAATCATCTTTCAGTACATTTTGACTATGTCTGCAACCGGTCCCATGGAAACAAGTTGAATGAAAAACAAATGATATGAACACACTTCATGGTGTTTATGAAATTCAAATGTTCTGTTTTAATACAACTAGTAGATACTAAAGGAATAGCTGTAACCTTTGGACCAAGTCATTTGCAGTACCTCAAATATATCCTGATCTAGTTAGTCTGGTTGGAAAGAAAGAATGTGGGATATCTACCAAGGATGCTACCAGTCCCCAATCACATTGAAGAGGCACAGTGCAATGACTCAATGTATGAAATACGAAAAATGGAAACTCTTCTAGAAAATTGCCTCCAGTCTTGCAGGCTTTGCCTTCAAACTAAAATGCCAATATAAATATATCAGCTTTAGTGCAGCAATGCCTTTGAAAGGGCATTCTATGAGAGGCTCATATGAATTTAGACAGCAAACTCGCCAAATGAATAGCAAGCTGGGGGCTACATTAGATGTGTATGAGAGAAACGGAACTGCAATAAGACATCATTTTCAGGGCAATAGTGGAGTAGTGTTATGACAAGAAGTGCAACCTGGAAATACATCCAAATCTGGTTTCAAAACAGAACAGAAATGCATCCAAATCTGGTTTCAAAACAGAACAGAAATGCATCCAAATCTGGTTTCAAAACAGAATATTATCCTGGATTATGCTCTACTTTGTTTGTCCAATGTCACAGTATATCATACTTGAAAAACTCTAACTCTAGTTGTCTTAATATAAAATGACAAATAAACCCAATTATCTATAAATAATAATATGCAAGAGTTAGCGCCCTTTTGTACCGTTTCTCCCTGGGGTGAGAAAACTGACCTTTATACAAAGCCTGCGTGCCTAAGGGAGAGACTCTATGCCCATTTGAATAGAACACATCACAATTGCAAACAATGATTAAACCAGAACTCACGGAGGAACCGTCGCCATACTGGAAACTGGATGATGCCCTCTCCTCTCCAGTTGGACTCATGGGCTTGGGGTCGGACATGGATCTCTGCATGGCCTTAGGTCCCTTGGGGCTGCCGGTTGGAGAGACTTTGGTCGGATCAGTACTCCCTCTTATTCTCTGTGGGCTTGTATCACCCAGTGATTTCTCATAGGACACAAACTCAAGGGATTTGCTCGGGGATATGCAGGGGGATATGGGGGAGTAGAGAACATTGGGGGATTTGGGCAGGGCCTGAAGTGAGGAGGGGTCAGCTCTGAGGTGGCCAGACTGTTCTATCTCCAAGGGCGTGGGCCGTCTCTTGTCTTCCCAATGTGGACTTTCCGAGTTGGAGAGCTCTATCCTGGTGTCCATTCTTACATTCCCTGCAGAGTCCGTCTGTATGGAGATCTCAGAGTGAGCCTGAATGGATATATCGGAAGTCTGTCCGCCTCTGTCCCCCCTTGACGTGCGGGGCCTGCTACGTCTGGCCCGAGCAGGCTCCCACTCCTCCTGGTCCTCATCGTCTGTCTGCACGCAGCTGTCTACGCCCTTCTTGGCCGTGCTTCTCTTCTTCCTCCCTGCCGTGTAGGCTTTATCGACAACACTGTCCTCGTCGTCCGTCTGACACCCACTATCCATGATTTTCCGGGCCAGCTCGGTGCCGTCCGGCCCCAGGACGACTGCCTCCTGCTGGCCATGCCCCAGCAACACCTCCCCCGGGTACATCTTCCGGAACTTCTGCTCCTCCAGCTGTGCTCGGAGCTGCTCCTGGAGCCTCTGGATCTGCTCTAGCTGCTGCTGCTGCTGGGCATAGGTTTCCTTTTGCATCATGAGGTGGGCCTGGCGCTCATCCTCCTGCTGGCACAGGATGGCCTGCTTCATGGACTGCAGCTCCTCCAGCTCCTTCTGCACCAGCATCTGTTCCTGCTCACGGAAGCGCTGGATCTCCTGACGCTCCCACTCCAGTTCTTCAGCCAACCGCTGCTGTTTGAACTTCTCCATCTCCAGAATCTCACGCTGCATCTGGTACTGGCCCTCCCCTGGCACACAGGGCGAGGACAGAGCCTCCAGCGAGGCGGCAATAGCCTCCAGGGACGCGTCCGTGTACGAGTCCAACCTTTCCAGGGCCAGGGTGACTGTTTTGGTGCTGAGGGCCACGGAGGTGGATATGCCATCTTTAGCAAGCTCCAGGTTGAGCGGGACATCCCCTTGATCGTCTGCAGAGGTGGTGGAGATGAAGCTGTGGGACCGAGTCATGGGCTGGTTCTGGAGAGTGGACAGGGATGGCATGGTGTCGCTGGTGTGCATGCCTGCCGACAGGGAGTTGTAAGTGGTGCTGAATATGGACCCAGGTTGTGTGGTGATGGCGTAGGTGGATGGGATTGGTACTGAGACTGAAGAGTACACCACCCCATTGGAGGATCTCAGAACACTGCTCGTGCCAAAGTGTGTCCCAACAGCTCCTTTGACTCTAGCTTGGGAATATGGGGGGATTATCATTCCTGAATATAACCCTGAGCCTTTGGTGGAGAAGTCCAAAGCTACACCTGTTGGGGAAAATAAATCTATTGAGTCCACAACAACAGGTAGCCTTAGTGGTGAAACATCAGACAGAAAGCCATGCTCCATCGAAAGCAATGCTCCATCGAAAGCCATGCTCCATCCAAATAAATAAAAAAGCAACAACAAAAATGGAAAAACCTCCAGGCTTGCTAGATCATGGATGATGTGGAGCCAAATCAAACAGCAAGCACATGCATCGGTGTACCAAAAAAAAAAGATCATAAAGGTAGAACAAAAAATAAGGTAAAACAAAATGTCCATGCAAACAAGAAGTGAACGAAACAACAAAATGCACTAAAATGCCACAGGATCAGCCATGAATAAGCAGAGGCATCTCAAAGTGACATTTCAGCGAGAGGTCGGCGATGTCACTGCACAAACCTGCATCAGAAGTCTTGGAGGATGTCAGGTCTACTGCACCCTCTGTGGTGCCATGGAAATTGTAACTGTTCTTGCTCTTATAGAGGAAAAGCCCGGCCTCAGCCAGATTGGTGTCGGACATGGAGGGTTTGATGCCACCGAAGCCCCTCATGTTGTACGGTGAGCGGTCATATTGGTAGTGGTCGTCTCGGTAACCGAAGCGGTCTTCGGGCAATGGAGTAGTGGGCTGCTGGGTGGTGCAGGTACCTGTAAATGGCAGCTTGTAGACAACATCACAGCAGACAGCTCTTCTCCCAGCCGTCAGGTCCACGGGTTTCCCATCCTCCTCTGTGATCACAGCCGTGACCACTTCCGCCGAGGAAGCGTCGACCGAAACCACGGTGTTGAAGGGTTTGGCTGTGCTAAGGTCCACCGCACCTGCTACTGTCGGCATCCCGCTGCTCAGACCATTAGCCACACACCCTGGGGCAGGGGTAGGGCGATAGTGACAGGTGGCTGGAATGACCCTAAGCCTGTGCCAGGTCCTAGAGAAAGGTTCATCGGGATCTCAGCATTGTTGCTGGTTGTGGGCTGTGCATCTATGGGCCGATAGATAATCTGACAAACAGGCTCGAAGGCTTTGTTTGTGGTTGTAAGCTGAAGGGGCAGAGAAGGGACTTGGGATATGTTGGTATTTTCGTAACTTTGTATGGTGGCAGCACATGTAACTATGGTGATGCTGTCAGTCACTATGGAAACACTGGTCGACTCAGTGCTGAGATTTACCACTGGGGACTGCACTGCGCTTGTCTGACGACCGCTGATGTCTGTGGCCAAGGACTGGCGTCTAACATCTGAAGAAGACAGATCCACCACTTTCATGGCCGATTCTGAATTCACCTTCATGGTACGAAGGTCTACTAACTCCCTGGCTGGTAGCCCTGTGCACTCTGTGTCTGTTGTGGTTTAGGTTTCTCCAGTGAGATTGGAACACCGTTCGCTCTTGGGGCCGGAGGTGGGGCGGTGACCTTTCGTGTCGGACAGACACCATGGTTCTTTGAACTTCTGTCGTCACAAACTGAGTGACCTGCCCTAACCTGACCTCTGGGGGTGGAGCGGATGCTGAAATAGCCTCAATGACATGACAGGAGCTTGACACAACTTTCTCTGGCCCACATATCTCTTGACTTTCCATGGACTCAGTGATGCGAGTGAATGCCAGGGGCATCCTATTTGTGTGTGGTGGAGGTGGCTGTGGTTGTTTCTGGGGATGAGGTTGTGGTTGATACTGTGTTTGAGGTTGAGGTGGAGGTTGGGCATGTCTTGAAGGAGATGCTGGACCAGGACTGGATGGGGCCTGGGTGGTGATCCCTTCCACTGGAGAGTTGGGCTGGGATGGCAGAGTTATAACCACATAAGTTTCGTGTCGATTGCCGTATCGCGGAGACGTGGGGGATGGGTGACCCGAGGAGTGACCCGAGGAATGACCTGAAAAGTGACCTGGCCTGCTTTCAGCTGAGGGGCTCAGATTCAGGGCTATATCAGCATGGCCTGTGTGGAGGGCAGTGGGTCTTGGATATTGGATGTGGGCAGGAGAGCCAGGCTGAGAGACAGGTTTTGGAGCAAGGGGTGGTTTGACGTTTTCCCCTGGCCTGTGGCTGTACCCCATTCCAGCAGGGATTGCTGGCTTTGGAGGAACCGGTGGGGGGATATGAGGCTGTCTTACAGGTGACCCTTGGGTTGTTGTCATGGCAACATGTTCTGACCTGATTATAGCCTGAGATGGAAGCGGAACAGGGGGTTTCCTGGGGTAAACCGATGGCTTTGGCATCGTGGGAGGGGGCAGTGGAGGGGGTTCAGGAATGTCTGCTTTTTCCTGAGACAGAGCCCTGTGCAGGATGGCTGGTTTGGGGGCACTGGTGGGGTGGTCGACACTACACCGGGGACAGTGGGGGTGTACTGAGGGACGGTGGGTAAGGGCGATACACTGGCAACAGCAGGTGTTGAGGACTTTATACTAGACAAGTCCATGACATCCTGTTGGGTTATGTCCAGAGGCTGGTCAGCCTGGGAAGTTTCAAATTGGGTCTGTGGTTGGTCTGAAGTTGTTGATGGGAGGACCTTGCAAGCAACTGATTTGGACTCAGTTTCTGCAGCAGCTGTTAAGGGTGCCTGATCAGCTTTAGGAATGTCTGATGAAGTCTTTGGCTTATCTTGACTTTTGGTCTCAGTGGCCTCTTCATCAGCGTCCTCCTCCCCTGAGGAGCACTGTGTAACCCTCAGGTCTGGTATGGGACGCAGAGCCCTTCTGGATTCAGTACCTTCGAACTCACCACCAGGGGCCGCCCCAGATATATCAGGACCCTGCTGTGTCGGGCTAGTCCCAGGAGTCAGAACTTTCTTCATGAGTTCCTCATACGTAGCCTCAGCATCGAGCAGTGGTTTCCCATCCTTGCCTATAGTAACTGTAACACTCGTGGATCTGGTTGGCTCAGTGGGTTGCAATACAATCTCTGGTGTGGGTCTATCTGACACGGACTGTGCTTTTTTCAGTTCCTGCTCCAGCTGCATGAATTCTTTCTTCTTCTCCATCATGTCTTCGTAAACCTCATCTGGAGATCTCAGTATTTTGGGCTGAGCTGGCACTGAGATTTTCTCAGGCTCCTGCTGCTCGACTTTCTTTCCATTTCCATCAACAAGAGACTCATAGGCATAATCTTCTATCAGCATCCCACCATAGAGGGACTCTTTCCCCAGAGGATGTCCACCTTTTCCTTTGTGGGTGTTTTAGCCTTCAGCATGATATCTTCGTAGGCTTCGTCTGCAGTTTTCAGGGCTCGTTTTCAGGGCTTTTATTAGCACCTTGATCAGCTGTTGGAGAGTAGAGAGAAACAGATGTAGGAAGTTGATATACTTTCTGTACTGCTGCAATCTTTGCAGCATTGATCTCAACTCCCTCTGGTTCTGACTCGATGCTGGGAGAGAAATCAGATAAGGATGATCGCCTGAACTCCTCCATCTCTGCCTCTTGCCTCAGCTCTTCTGTTGGGGAGGCATCTTCAATGGGAGAGAGGTTGCTGGGCGGCGTTTTGGGACGCTCCCGCCTCCTCTGAGCTCGGATCTCCTCTTTGTCCTTCTTCGACTTCTTCCCAGAGCCTTTCTGCTTCTCCTGTTCTCTTAACAGCTCCTCCTCCTCTCGTAACTCCTCTTCCTCAGAAGAGTCTTCGATGGTGGGTAGACCTTGGCCTTGTTGTCTATGCTTCGCTTTCCTGTGCTGTTTCCCCTCGCCACTGTGCATGCGGCTGGGACTACTGCTGTCACTGTCCTCATCCAAAGAGGATAGGGATGTAGGCGATGTCCCAGGGGTGAAGCTGGATGCGTGCAGGCTGGAGGACCCATCGCCCTGGAGCGATCATCAGGGAGTTGGTGAGGCTTTCCATCTCAAGCTCTCCATCATCTGACGTACCCGGTATGCGCACAGGGGTGGTAGTTGTGTTGAGCTCGATGGTTCTGAATTGGCGTACTGTCACAACTCTATCGGCCGAAGGCTGTTCCCCTTCCTGAGAGTCTGAGACTTTGGGTTCCGATCCCTCTTTCCATGCCTTGTCAAGTTTATCCAGTGAGATTTGCCGCTCATCTTCGTCCTCAGGGCTGATGGTGTTCTTCTTGAGGAGCCGCCTGCCTTTTGCCATTGCGCTTCTCTCCTTCCCCTCCCCTTTCTCCTGCTCCATTCGTTTCCTCTCATGATCTCGGATCTTTCGCCGGATGAGGTTTTCTTCGTCTGACGGCGAAGCATCCTCGTTCTCACTCATCTCCATGATCTGTTTACGAATGAAGTCTTCGTCATCCCCTGACACGGGACTATCTTTCCCTAAGCTCTCACTGCTGTCCTCCAACGAGTCACCCCTGATGTCTGTCGGCACCAGCAGCTTTTTCTTTGTTGAGGCGTCCTTCTTCTCTGAGAGTTCTGGGTCATCCTCTGTGCTGGGAGATTCAGGTGAGAGGGTAGCACCTCAAGTTTGCGTCTGGTCTTGAGTGAGTCGGTCAGTTTGTCTGAATTATCCTTTGGTTGTGTAGCCTGGGCCTCTAGTATGGGAAGGACAGTGCTCTCCAGCTTGGCAAGGTCTGAGGGGCTGGTGGGACTGCTATCCTTGGCGATGGTGTTTTTTCTCCAGGGTCTTTCAGCGTTGCCTGTAAATTAAATAATAAAACACAATTAATGTATAATAAATATGTAGATGATAATCATCCATAATTGATCATAAACATAACATATTATTTGGAAGATTTAAAATGGATATATGAAGATGTATAAAGGGAAGATAGCTTTTTTGTCTGTAGATTATTTTGCATAACTAAAAGGTCCGTTCAAACATTTGTGAAAAGATCCCTTCTGACTTGAATCATCTAATTCTCAGCCACTACTGTTGCTACATACTACAGTCACCTCTCCAACTGCATCCAGTTCAGCCTCTATTATCTTCTCTTCATTCAGGGGTTTGTCTTCGTCCTGTTCACCAACTACAGGGACTAGGGTGTCAGGTTCTACTACAGGGGCTGAGGCAATAGACTCATTTTCAGATACAGTTTCAGATATTTTAGTCTGCTCTGGTATTGTTTTGTCTTCTACGCTGCCCTGTCTGTCACTCACAGCTTTCACCTCTGATACTGAAAAATGTTCTTGCTTTTCACTAACTACAGGTGGTGATACAACCACTTTCTCTTTCTCTGGCTGAATGCTCTCAGACACAGAGTCTGTCTTTGGAGTTTGCTTGGATTCATCTTTGGATAATTCTTTCTCTTGCACTGCTTTCTCATGACACACAGTAGGAGTTGGCACCCTACTCTCAGCTATAGACACCTCTTGTTTATTTTCAGCTATGCTTGCAGCTTCTTTTCCTTCCTGTGTGGGTTTCTCCTCAGAAACGTTCTCAGGGGCTTGTGGCTCACTAGCAGCAGATGATAGTGACGCTGCCTCTGTAGCTCGTTCTAAGTGCTCTGCTCTGACCTTTTCTTCCTCTTTAGCTTCAGAAGCTGGAGGAGTAGACTCATCCTGGGTTTTTTCAGCCTTATTATCTGCTGTTGGCTCTGGTTCAACCTTTGTATCCACAGATGTCAGATTTTCGTCTTTCTGACCTACACGTTCTGCTCCAGCCTCCATTTCAGTTTCATTCGTGGGTTTTTCTACTACTGGTGCTGGAGCTTCTACAGCCCCCTGAGGTGGGATCTGATCAACTTTAGCTGATTGTGGTTCAGGTTCTGGGAGCTGTTCAGGGACTTTTTCTCAAAAGCGGTGGGTGAAACTGACTCCTCGGCTTTGACTTCTGGGCTGGGTTCAACCACTGTTTCTGACTCTGTCCTTTCGTAATCACTCTCAGGGCTAATGTTTTCTGGTTCAGCAGCAGGAGGTGCAGGAGAAACCTCTGGTACTTTCTTTACTACTGCCTCCTTCTCTACAGGCTTCTCCTCAACTTGGGCTGGCGGAATTGGCTCTGCCTCCTTCTCTACAGGCTTCTCCTCAACTTGGGCTGGCTGAATTGGCTCTGCCTCCTTCTCTACAGGCTTCTCCTCAACTTGGGCTGGCTGAATTGGCTCTGCCTCCTTCTCTACAGGCTTCTCCTCAACTTGGGTTGGCTGAATTGGCTCTGCCTCATTCTCTACATGCTTCTCCTCAACTTGGGCTGGCTGAATTGGTTCTGCCTCCTTCTCTACAGGCTTCTCCTCAACTTGGGCTGGCTGAATTGGCTCTGCCTCCTTCTCTACAGGCTTCTCCACAACTTGGGCTGGCTGAATTGGCTCTGCCTCCTTCTCTACAAGCTTCTCCTCAACTTGGGCTGGCTGAATTGGCTCTGCCTCCTCTACAGGCTTCTCCTCAACTTGGGCTGGCGGAATTGGCTCTGCCTCCTCTACAGGCTTCTCAACTTGGCCTGGCTGAATTGGCTCTGCCTCCTTCTCTACAGGCTTCTCCTCAACTTGGGCTGGCGGTATTGGCTCTGCCTCCTTCTCTACAGGCTTCTCCTCAACTTGGGCTGGCGGTATTGGCTCTGCCTCCTCCTCTACAGGCTTCTCCTCAACTTGGGCTGGCGGAATTGGCTCTGCCTCTTCTACAGGCTTCTCCTCAACTTGGGCTGGCTGAATTGGCTCTGCCTCCTTCTCTACAGGGTTCTCCTCAACTTGGGCTGGCGGTATTGGCTCTGCCTCCTTCTCTACAGGCTTCTCCTCAACTTGGGCTGGCTGAATTGACTCTTCCTCCTTCTCTACAGGTTTATCCTCTACGTGGGCTGGCGGTATTGGCTCTTCCTCCTTCTCTACAGGCTTCTTCTCAACTTTAGCAGTAACTAGAGGAGGAGATGGGGCTACAGACTCAACTGCCTCAGTTTGTGGAACGGTCTCTACCTCTTTAGGCTGTTCATTCTCAGCAACTACAGGGGGAGTTTCTTCTACTGCAGGGGGTACCTCCTCTTTTTGTGAAGGCACAGCCTCTAGCTCTGCTGGTTTGGGAGATGCACAATCCTCTACCAGCTCATTAGGGGCTTCGGGAGCTGAGGCCGAATTCTCTACAACCTTAACTGGTGGAGCCGGAGCCACCTCTGGCATCTTAGTCTCCACATCTGAACTCTCTGCTATTGGACCTGTATGTACTGAAGACACCTCAGTTGGAGGCTGTTCAACAGTAGTTGCTTGAGGCTCTGGCTCTTTAGGTTTCTCCTCCTGCTCGGTGACTGCAGGAGGTGTAGGAGCTGTATCCTCAGCTTTAGGTGGTTGGCTAGGTTTTTCCTCAATCACCACTGCTTTCCTTTCTTCCTCAGTGACTACAGGAGCTGGCGATTCAGGCTCTGGTGATTGGTCAGGTTGGACAGTAGTTTCCTGTGTGACCGTTTCAGGTGTTGGAATCACCTCTGGCTCTACCGGCTTAGCTTCCTCTTCAAGAACCTTTCTAGGATGGGCTCCTCTTTCTCACTACCTGCAGAGGGAGCCGGTGAGATCTCCTCTGGTATAGATTCACTCTGCACTTTATCTGGGCTTGGAGTTGGCTCGGGTGCTGCCTCAACAGGCTTTTCTGACTCATTCTCTACAGGGGGAGCAATGACAGGCTCCTCTACAACTGCAGGCTGGAAATCTGATTCTGCCTGAGTAGTGTCGGGTGGTGACTGTTCTTCTGTAACTTTCTCTGGCATACTCTCTGGATGATCCACTGCCGGGGCCTCAACAGCACTCTCCGCTACACTCTCTGGCACAGGCTCATCCAACATAGTCTCAGATATAGCTTCTATTGCTTCAGCCTGCTCTGGGTCTTTCTCCACTGCTGGAGCCTCAACAGTACTCTCCACTACACTCTCTGGCACAGGCTCATCTAGTATAGTCTCAGATATAGCTTCTATTGCTTCAGCCTGCTCTGGGTCTTTCTCCACCGCTGAGGCTTCGACAGCACTCTCCACTACACTCTCTGTCACAGGCTCATCAGTATAGTCTCAGATATAGCTTCTATTGCTTCAGCCTGCTCTGGGTCTTTCTCCACCGCTGAGGCTTCGACAGCACTCTCCACTACACTCTCTGTCACAGGCTCATCCAGTATAGTCTCAGATATAGCTTCCATCGTGTCAGCCTGCTCTGGTTCTTTCTCCTCTGGGACATTATCAGAAGGGGGTGGCATGCTCAGGTGGGATGGGTGTGGTGTCTGTGTTTGCAGACGCAGCGTCTGGTGTTTGGGGCGGGGTGCGTTCTGCTACTACCTTGGACATGGGAAGCGGCTGGGTGTCTTCCTTTGCTGCTGCTGCCTCTACCTGAGTGACTGAGGGGCTTCCCGTTAATGGAGAGGCAGCAGCAGCTGGGGAGTCAGGGACTTTGGCAGGGGAGGCAGGAGGGGTAGGGGTAGGTGTGGGTAGTTGCTTCTTCACAGGAGATGGTGGAGGGGGCATATCGCCCAGCTGGCCAGAGAGAGCTCTTTGGGTCTGGCAGTTGAGACATAACCATTCTTTCTGTAAGACAGAAAAACAAAGAAAATGATAGTTAGTGTGGACCTTGTAAAAATGCTCACTCACTCTAATACATAGTTGTTGTAGTGGATGATTAAAATGTTGACTTTAATCAGTAATGATGTTTTATGATCATTATTAGAAAACTGGACCCACGGTTTCGTAACACTTGGGCTATGCGCAGACACAGGGCCATTGTAGCCTATTCTATTTCAGGCAAGCTTTTTACTTTTATGTAACTTAACAGATAGTCGTTTCATAATGCATGGTAATGTCACAGAGGTTTACCAAGGCATGTCAGAATGACTGGGGCAGCGGGTGCAGACATTCCACAGCAGAGCCAGGGTGGAGGCTGTGTGTGTTTGTGTGTGTCTAGCTGACCCATCTACACAAAACTATTTTATACAGTGCATCCATCAGGATGAACACATATTAGGCCCTATGACTTAATGACACAAGACCATAACCCCAGACCACTGCGCCCCTTAGTCCCATGTCCTAAATTCAGCATGATGTACAGTATATTAGGGATGAGCAACTGTTGGCCCGCGACCCCCCTTTTGAAGGCCCTCACATCCTTTTCCACAAAAATATTAGTATTATTTTTTACATTTTACTTTAATTTAACTAGGCAAGTTAGTTAAGAACAAATTCTTATTTACAATGACGGCCTACCGGGGAACAGTGGGTTTAACTGCCTTGTTCAGGGGCAGAACGACAGATTTTTACCTTGTCTGCTCGGGATTCGATCCAGCAACCTTTTGGTTACTTCCCAACGCTTTAATCACTAGGCTACCTGCCACCCCATAGTACAACAAACTTTTGGAACTAATAGTAGAATACACAATATGCCGTTTCAAAATGTGGTTGTGCATCAGCAGTTTTTCTGTTGTGTCAGTCACTGATAGTTAATTCATTAGCCCACGTAATCAAAACATTTGAAGATTGCTAAGTTATTTTAGCAGCCAGCTATTTAAACTTGTTATTGTGGTCGAATGATTGGCTGGGGGGCCCCCATTGATTTTGTTTGTCAGTCTCTCTCAGATATCATATTAAAAACAGAACATTTTCCTTTCTGCCCCATGGCAAAATGTGTATAATTGCAGGAAATTAGTTATAAAATTGCTAAATGTTCTCCCCGCCACATGGCAAAATGTGTAGAATTGCAGCAAACTTGCTTTAAAACTGCAACATTTTCTCTACACCCCATGGCAAAATGTGTAGAATTGCACAACATTTACTCTAAAATGTAAAAAATGTCTCTCTGATGGGTTCTGATTTTTTTGTAGCCCCCAGCCCATCAAAGTTGCCCATCCCTGATCTATGTTTTACATTCCAACCGCAAGCGAGGCTATAGCTCACACCACAGGTCAGAGGAACACTAATGCTTCGGACAAGGACCTTACAGTGGGATGAACTGAAACGTCTTATTTCAGACCAATTCAATCTTTCAGTAAACCCAGCTCAAAGGCAGGCAATTAAAAGTGTGCATTCAGTAAACGGTTTATCCTGTGTTGTGCGATGACTTTGGCATTGTTTTTTCTTCCCATCCCCCGCTTGGGACCGAACCGGCCCTCTATCTCTGAAAATAACCATAGTGCATCAGCAAGAAAGACAACAAACCGCCACGAACACAGCTGTTCAAATCCTTCATCTCGGAGGGCCTCTAATTCTGTCCTGTCATGGTTATCTGACTCAAGTCGACAATCACAGCACTAAAGAAGAAGTCATTACAGAAGAGCTCCACTGAGAACTGTGGTTTAAGTGTTGTACCCGTTAAGACGGTTTAATATTATATATCTCGACAAGAAAGGAGAGAAAGAAACAATGGTAAACATTTGATTCCTAGGGACTTTGGGTCTTACACTGTAGCACACCAGAGCTAATGTAAGTAGGACTAATGATGGAGAGATGTTGTACTGTATGTGTAGATGTACTGTAAGAGTATTGGTAAAATAACACACACATTCACACATACACATACATATTCTCTCTTTCTCTCTTGGGGTGTAGTCAGCATGGGTCTGGCCACGCCTCCAGTCTCCGTTTCAAGTAAACACCCTTTTTCCTGCATACCCGTTTTGTGAGCCTCCACAGGCCAGTAACGTGGGTGTGTGCCCTCCTGTGCCTGGCTTAAATGTGGGGCTTATGCTAAATCCATACCAGATGGTGTGAGGCCTGCTAAGCAGTGGTGGAAAAAGTACCCAATTGTCATACTTGAGTAAAAGTAAAGATACCTTAATGGTTACCTCATCACGTTCTCCATGTTAAATGATTGGCATGAAGTTTAGAATGGCATTTTGTTATCATACGATTGAAATGGAGAGTGTGTGTAAAAGGAGCAAAGGAGCAAGAGGAGAAGAGGAGAGAGAGAGAGAGAGAGAGAGAAGAGAGAGAGAGAGAGAGAGAGAGAGGGAAGGAAGGAAATAGAGAGAGCAAGAGAGGAAAGAAACAGAGAGCTGTAGGATTTCACCTTTATTATATATGATTTCATGAATAATATCATAATCCAGCCCCATGTAGAGGTCCCTTTCCCTACAGTCCAGGATGCCGTACCACCACCACAGGGCATTGGCTTTTGCAGCTTGACTGGTCCATCCATTTACACCCCAGAGAGCAGCTCGAGAGGCAGAGAGATGGTTCCAGATTGCTACTGATAAGGAGTAATGAGAGCCCGGACAGAGCCAGCCAGTCAGCCACAAGATCTGTCGCTTCGGCTTCAAACCACTTTTATCCTTGTCATCACTGACGCTATCAGAGATCTGCAGCCTACGGTCCCTGGACATCACCCTTCCACCAGATCACCACCATAAAAAGCATCCTGTCTCTCCATCTCTGTATTTGTCAAATACACACGTGCACACAATCTCTGTCTCTCGCGCTCTCTCTCTCTCTCTCTCTCTCTCACACACACACACACACACACACACACACACACACACACACACACACACACACACACACACACACACACACACACACACACATACATACACAACACACACACACACACACACACACACACACACACACACACACACACACACACACACACACACACACACACACACACACACACACACACACAAACACAAACACAGTGATACAGACACAGTGATCCACACACAAACACAGACTTCCACACACAGACAGTTAGCCACACACAAACATGTATACGCACATAAGTGTCACACTACAACCTTGTCGTATTGCAATTATTTAACCCCTTTAAGCCATTACATTGACCCCCTGATTGAAGCTAGGATGCTAATGGATGTTTGTGTTTTCCTAACTAGCCAATTACAAAGCATTCCTGGTAACAGAGCTCAGCAGCTTCAATTCCTTGAAGTGTCATTAAGTGCCCAGTCTTGTCCAGTCTTGTCCAGCGCCTCATTAAGATAAGAGAAATGATGAGTCATTTCACAGAGTGTGTGTGTGTGCCATCAGTTGGTCATCATAGTAGTAATAGGGGATGTATAATCATCAGCATCCTCACATTTGTATGGCTGTGTGGCTGTATGGCTGTGTGGCTGTATGGCTGTGTGGCTATATGGCTGTGTGGCTGTATGGCTGTATGGCTGTGTGGCTGTATGGCTGTATGGCTGTGTGGCTGTATGGCTGTGTGGCTGTATGGCTGTATGGCTGTGTGGCTGTATGGCTGTATGGCTGTATGGCTGTGTGGCTGTATGGCTGTGTGGCTGTATGGCTGTGTGGCTGTATGGCTGTGTGGCTGTGTGGCTGTATGGCTGTATGGCCGTATGGCTGTGTGGCTGTATGGCTGTGTGGCTGTATGGCTGTGTGGCTGTATGGCTGTGTGGCTGTATGGCTGCATGGCCGTATGGCTGTATAGCCGTGTGGCTGTGTGGCTGTATGGCTATATGGCTGTGTGGCTATGTGGCTATGTGGTTATATGGCAATGTGGTTGTATGGCTATGTGGTTGTATGGCTATGTGGCTGTGTGGCTGTGTGACTGTGTAACTATATGGCTGTATTGCTGTATGGCTTTATGACTTTATGGCATTATGTGGGATCCACCCTCTCATCCCTGTGGGTTGTGAATCAGCCATGCTGCTGTTTGCTAAGCACACATATACATATACATACACACACACACACACACACACACATGTACATACACACACACACACACACAGACACACACACACACACACACACACACACACACACACACACACACACACACACACACACACACACACACACACACACACACACACACACACACACACACACACACACACACACACATAATAATACACACACACACACACACACACACACACACACACACACACACACACACACACATAATAATACACACACACACACACACAGACACACACACACACACACTGTATCACAGCTATACAGTGATATGTACATCCCACACAGATCTGGGTATGACATACTGTAGTTCTAAAGATAGTTAAATGAGCAGCATTAGTGTGGGAGCCTTTCCTTTCTTTACTGGAGCTATACAACCCTGACTTTACAAAAGAGTTCAAACGTTCAAGGACGCTACAAGAAACAACACTTTCAAACTACCTCAAGTCTCAAGACATTAACATAAAAGTCTGAGATGATTTGGCAAAATGGGCAAATCTGATGAGTCTATCCTCCATGTTGGGTCATTGGTTCCTCCTCTCGGGGGAGGTGAGCGACGTGAAGGTCGGAGTGATATCCTTTTATTACAGAGGAGAATCCTGCCAGGGTTTTACCTCCTAAATGGTCAAGTCTGACATGAGAATTACAATGGGTGGAGAAGGGAGGGGATATTTGAGGTGACTTCACCTGGTGCAGACAGGAAATAAGCTCGTCAGTATTAGTGTTTCTTCTATCATTTTAATAGGGAGGCTTCTGATATGAAATCATTTCCCCCAGAAATATGGATATAAATGAAGTGATTTAACCTGCTTTTAAATGGGCTAAATCTGGTCTCTGGTGATGGGAGTATCACACTTTAACCAACTAGGCCATCAAAATCATTTGGTTCAACTGTGCACCATGTTGTCATAGAAACAACCCTTTGCCATTTCTCTGGTTAGGTTGTTTTCATAGAAGGTTGAATCCTTAGCAACCTCCCCAGTGTTGAGAATACGTTGCTTGGTGTACTGTACAGTAGACCCGCATCGCTACAGTTCTGTAGCAGGTGTCAAAGCTGTGTGGGCTAGAAAGTCTTAGTTAGTGTGAAGGTCAAGTAAGGAGTTGAGGTGTTCATTAGAATTTTCTCTTATCTGCTATTGACAGCATGCAACATTTTCATGTCATCCAACACACAATGTCCAATGAAATATTCACAACATAGATTCAACTATCCAGCATTACATTCTAAACCTTTCTACTAACCATACAAACACTTCCCAAATACAATTACACAACAAATACTCTCTGACACCAACAAATGTGTACCTCAGTATTGTCTTTTCCTCGTGTTTGACAGCAGTAAAGAGGTGCTATGGTGTCCCGGGTGGTTTGGGTTTGTTTCCCAGGAGGTTGGGGTGTCTGTTAAGGGATACTGACAGGGGAGGTGAGAGACAGCACTATATTTACTCTGAGCTAGGTGAGAGAGAACTTAGTAAAGGAGGAGAAAGGAAGACCCAGCAAAACTAGGTAGGTGGGTGTGTCCGTCTGTCTGTCTGAAGTGTTCTTCCGTTTTGCCATCTGTCCACTGAACTTTGAACCCAGTGTTATTTTGTGTGTATCAGCTTTTTGCTTCATCTTATCTTACACAGGACATTAGGTTGGTTCACTAGCTGCAGTTAAAATGGGCTTATCAGCTGGTGTGTGTGTGTCTGTGTGCTATCGGGTTTCCCCTGGCGGGTATGTCTATACAGATGGACAGGTGTGAGATGCCAGCTTGCCTGTGCTACTGGAGGCAATGAGAGAGGGATGGAGATGGGGGATCTCCTCTCCCCCTTTCAGTTTTAAAGGAGCGATAATTAAGACCCACAACAACCTGCGGTAATGAGCGGCATTAGGAGTTCGGCTGCTGTTTTTGCTTCTCTGTTTGGGGTGAGAGAGAAAGAGACTGTATCACTTTGTGACTGACAGACCTGGGATCAAACACCAAAATCATTGCAAATATACTCAACAAAAATATAAATGCAACATGTAACATGTTTGTTCCATGTTTCATGAGCTTATTTCTCTCACATTTTGGGCACACATCCCTGTTAGTGAGCATTTCTCATTTGCCAAGATAATCCATCTACCTGACAGGAGTGGCATATCAAGAAGCTGATTAAACAGCATGATCACTACACAGGTGCACTTTGTGCGTGGGTCAATAAAAGGCCACTCTAAAATCTGCAGTTTTGTCACACAACATAATGCCACAGATGTCTCAATTGCATGAGGCAGCATGCAATTGGCATGCTGACTGCAGGTTTGTCCACTAGAGCTGTTGCCAGAGAATTTAATGTTAATTTCTCTTCCATAAGCCGTCTCCAATGTCGTTTTAGAGAATTTAGCAGTACGTCAACTGGCGTCACAACCGCAGAACACATTTAACCGTGCCAGCCCAGGTCCTCCACATCCGGCTTCTTCACCTGCGGGATCATCTGCGTCCAGCCACTCGGACAGCTGATGAAACTGTGGGTTTGTACAACCGAAGAATTTCTGCACAAACAGTCAGAAACCGTCTCAGGGAAGTTCCTCTGCGTCCTCTTCGTCATAACCATGGTCTTGACCTGACTGCAGTTCGGCATCATAACCGACTTAAGTGGGGAAGTGCTCACCTTTAATGGCCACTGCCATGCTGCAGAAGTGTGCTCTTCACAGATGAATCCCGGTTTTAACTATATTGGGCAGATGGCAGACAGCGTGTATGGCATCGTGTGGGTGAGCGGTTTGCTGATGTCAACGTTGTGAACAGAGCGCCCCATAGTGGTGGGGTTATGGTATTGGCAGGCAAAAGCTATGGACAATGACCAATTGCATTTTATCAATGGCAATTTGAATGCACATATATACCGATGAGATCCTGAGGCCCAATGTCGTGCCATTCATCCGCCGCCATCACCTCATGTTTCAGCATGATAATGCACAGCCCCATGTTGCAAGGATCTGTACACAATTCCTGGAAGGTGAAAATGTCCCAGTTCTTCCATGGCCTTCAAACTCACCATACATGTCACCCATTGAGCATGTTTAGGATGCTCTGGATCGACGTGTCTGACAGTGTGTTCCAGTTCCCACCAATATCCAGCAACTTCGCAAAGCAATTTGAAGAGGAGTGGGAAACATTCCATTGGCCACAATCAACAACCTGATCAACTCTATGCGAAAGAGATGTGTCTTTCTGCATAAGGCAAATTGTGGTCAGACCAGACACCCCTACTTTCTTTTAAGGTATCTGTGACCAACAGATGCATATCTGTATTCCAGTCATGTGAAATCTATAAATTAGGGCATAATGCATTTATTTCAATTGACTGATTTCCTTATATGAACTGTATCTCAGTTAGATCTTTGAAATTGTTGCATGTTGCGTTCATATTTGTGTTCAACGTAGTTTAGCTGGGCTTGATTGATTTTGCCTGTTGGTTTGGAACCAATAGAAAAGTCCCAGGAGTCAATGCTGACAAAACTAGCCCCCTCTCCACTAGCGCTAATGCTAACAATACTAGTCTCCTCTCCCCTAACCCTAATGCTAACAAAAGTGGTTTTATACTCAATAGCTTGTTAGCATTTGATTAAAGCAGCATGTAGCTGGCACACGTACATCCTCTGTGACATGACATCCAACCCCTCCTACTGCTTTCCTCAGTCATCCTGTTCCTCCTCTCCCATCCACCTCCTCTCCTTTTTCACACTCATCCTTCTCTACCTCCGCTAATCACGTCTCTCTTCTCTTAAACATCTCCTTCAGTTTCCATCACACTCACCCTTCTCTACCTCCGCTAATCACGTCTCTCTTCTCTTAAACATCTCCCTCAGTTTCATCACACTCATCCTTCTCTACCTCCGCTAATCACGTCTCTCTTCTCTTAAATATCTCCCTCAGTTTCCATCACACTCATCCTTCTCTACCTCCGCTAATCACGTCTCTCTTCTCTTAAACATCTCCTTCAGTTTCCATCACACTCACCCTTCTCTACCTCCGCTAATCACGTCTCTCTTCTCTTAAACATCTCCTTCAGTTTCCATCACACTCACCCTTCTCTACCTCCGCTAATCACGTCTCTCTTCTCTTAAACATCTCCTTCAGTTTCCATCACACTCACCCTTCTCTACCTCCGCTAATCACGTCTCTCTTCTCTTAAACATCTCCTTCAGTTTCCATCACACTCACCCTTCTCTACCTCCGCTAATCACGTCTTTCTTCTCTTAAACATCTCCCTCAGTTTCCATCACACTCATTTTCTTCTTTCCCCTCCCCCTGCCTCCTCTACCCTTTCTCCCATTCCCTTTCAACTAAAGGCTACAACTAACGCTACAATTCAAGATATTGATCAGCTTGTCAAGTTCCTAAACGCCTGTGAAAGTCTAGACCAGTCAGAAGATGTAGAATCGCTAATACCCAAATGCGTCACAGGTCCAGGTTAAGCCTCCTGCTAGACTCAAAAGCATTTTCAAAAGTGACTCTCCTTTGGAAGTGTTTTTGAGTCCAGGAGTAGGTTTAACCTGAGCATGGGAAATAAAGGTCTGCGTCTTTCACAAGTGTGTGTGTGTGCGTGTGTGTGTGTGTGTGTGTGTGTGTGTGTGTGTGTGTGTGTGTGTGTGTGTGTGTGTGTGTGTGTGTGCGTCCCTTAGTGTTGCACGGTATACCGATACTAGAACATGAAAAACGATTCTGTAATAGAACTTTTGTTACTTTCGGTACTTCTGTCAAGTCTGTCTATCAGCCCAGCTGATGCCTCCTTATAGTTCTAGAGCACCGTGCCTGTCAAGTCTGTCTATCAGCAGATGGCACCTTATAGCTCTAGAGCACCGTGCCTGTCAAGTCTGTCTATCAACAGATGTCTCCTTATAGTTCTAGAGCACCGTGCCTGTCAAGTCTGTCTATCAGCAGATGGCTCCTTATAGTTCTAGAGCACCGTGCCTGTCAAGTCTGTCTATCAGCAGATGCCTCCTTATAGTTCTAGAGCACCGTGCCTGTCAAGTCTGTCTATCAGCAGATGGCTCCTTATAGTTCTAGAGCACCGTGCCTGTCAAGTCTGTCTATCAACAGATGCCTCCTTATAGTTCTAGAGCACCGTGCCTGTCAAGTCTGTCTATCAGCAGATGGCTCCTTATAGTTCTAGAGCACCGTGCCTGTCAAGTCTGTCTATCAGCAGATGCCTCCTTATAGTTCTAGAGCACCGTGCCTGTCAAGTCTGTCTATCAGCAGATGTCTCCTTATAGTTCTAGAGCACCGTGCCTGTCAAGTCTGTCTATCAGCAGATGCCTCCTTATAGTTCTAGAGCACTGTGCCTGTCAAGTCTGTCTATCAACAGATGTCTCCTTATAGCTCTAGAGCACGGTGCCTGTCAAGTCTGTCTATCAGCAGATGTCTCCTTATAGCTCTAGAGCACCGTGCCTGTCAAGTCTGTCTATCAGCAGATGTCTCCTCATAGTTCTAGAGCACCGTGCCTGTCAAGTCTGTCTATCAGCAGATGTCTCCTTATAGTTCTAGAGCACCGTGCCTGTCAAGTCTGTCTATCAGCAGATGCCTCCTTATAGTTCTAGAGCACCGTGCCTATCAAGTCTGTCTATCAACAGATGTCTCCTTATAGCTCTAGAGCACCGTGCCTGTCAAGTCTGTCTATCAGCAGATGTCTCCTTATAGCTCTAGAGCACCGTGCCTGTCAAGTCTGTCTATCAGCAGATGTCTCCTCATAGTTCTAGAGCACCGTGCCTGTCAAGTCTGTCTATCAGCAGATGTCTCCTTATAGCTCTAGAGCACGGTGCCTGTCAAGTCTGTCTATCAGCAGATGTCTCCTTATAGTTCTAGAGCACCGTGCCTGTCAAGTCTGTCTATCAACAGATGTCTCCTTATAGCTCTAGAGCAGCACCTTATAGCTCTGCCGGTGCTCCACTTCCTCATTGCTAGCTCTCGGTGTCTCCACTTCCTCAAGCTCTAGAGCATGCTCCACTTCCTCATTGCTAGCTCTAGAGCACGGTGCCCGCTCCACTTCCTCATTGCTAGCTCTAGAGCACGGTGCCCGCTCCACTTCCTCATTGCTAGCTCTAGAGCACGGTGCCCGCTCCACTTCCTCATTGCTAGCTCTAGAGCACGGTGCCCGCTCCACTTCCTCATTGCTAGCTCTAGAGCACGGTGGCTCCACTTCCTCATTGCTAGCTCTAGAGCACTTCGCTCACTTCCTCATTGCTAGCTCTAGAGCACGGTGCCCGCTCCACTTCCTCATTGCTAGCTCTAGAGCACGGTGCCCGCTCCACTTCCTCATTGCTAGCTCTAGAGCACGGTGCCCGCTCCACTTCCTCATTGCTAGCTCTAGAGCACGGTGCCCGCTCCACTTCCTCATTGCTAGCTCTAGAGCACGGTGCCCGCTCCACTTCCTCATTGCTAGCTCTAGAGCACGGTGCCCGCTCCACTTCCTCATTGCTAGCTCTAGAGCACGGTGCCCGCTCCACTTCCTCATTGCTAGCTCTAGAGCACGGTGCCGCTCCACTTCCTCATTGCTAGCTCTAGAGCACGGTGCCCGCTCCACTTCCTCATTGCTAGCTCTAGAGCACGGTGCCCGCTCCACTTCCTCATTGCTAGCTCTGCCCGCTCCACACGGTGCCGGTGCCTCCACTTCCTCATTGCTAGCTCTAGAGCACGGTGCCTGCTCCACTTCATCATTGCTAGCTCTAGAGCACGGTGCCCGCTCCACTTCACTTCCTCATTGCTAGCTCTAGAGCACGGTGCCCGCTCCACTTCCTCATTGCTAGCTCTAGAGCACGGTGCCATTGCTAGCTCTAGAGCACTTCCTCATTGCTAGCTCTAGAGCTCCACTTCCTCATTGCTAGCTCTGGTGCCCGCTCCACTTCCTCATTGCTAGCTCTAGAGCACGGTGCCCGCTCCACTTCCTCATTGCTAGCTCTAGAGCACGGTTCCCGCTCCACTTCCTCATTGCTAGCTCTATAGCACGGTGCCCGCTCCACTTCCTCATTGCTAGCTCTAGCCTGTTCTAAGTAACCACTGAACTAACTGGGCTGCATATGCTTATGCTGTATAAAAGTTAACACACTTTAATAATGCAACACAGTAGAAATGTTGAAACTTCTAATTACTGTTCCCAAAACAATGTCCAGTACAGGCTAGAACACTACAGTGCAAGAAGATACCGGTCGTTTCCAGCGTTGTAGGCTAACTTTCCTTGCTAACTTACAGCTGAAGCCAACACCAATCACAGCCCTAGTATTTCAAAATATTGCTGATTACAAAGCTAATTGTCACCAAAAACGTAATTCATTCACTCGTTTACCCCGGCTAACATCTGCCCCAGTCAAGATCATCTTTGCTTCAGCCAAGAAAACTGACTGTGTGTGAATGACATCATGGGTCTTAAAGAGACAGCGCGCACTTTTATAAAATAAGATATTGCTTCTTTTATGCAAATGTTGTTGATCAGTACAATAAAATAAGTCACAATTGGAAGGTAAACATATTGTTTTTCATTTATAACCCCATGAAATCAACCAAAACAAGCTCAATAACTCAATGCATGAACACACTTCTATTGAATATACATTCACCTGTATTGTGAACAGGCCTAGGCTACATCTTGATTTACCCAGATGATCAATAGAGATTTACCATTCAAATAAATTATTACCATTATGCTGTTATATAGATTGGTTAAAAAAACGTGGTGAGTCATTAATGAATACATTTGAAAATCAAACATTTCAAATGAAATTGAACACACAAGATCTGTCTGGATCAAGGGCCATTCATTTAGCTAATACGTTTTTATTTTTTGCATTGGTATCGTTTTGGTATCACTTTGGTATGAAGTATCGTGATGGTATTGAGTATTGTGATACTAAACCTGGCATTGAAGTAAAATTCTACATGCATATGTGCCTACGTGCGTGTGTATGACATATATCTGGCAGTGTGTCTGTGTATCTATGCATCTGACATAAGCCAAAGCTGACCTGACGCAAATACAACAGCTTGCGCTATCGGAACCAGGGTCTCAGTGTGTGTCTCTGTGCATCTCCCCTCTCAATAGGACTTAACACTGGCACCTCATCGATTTCCTGGCGCCAGTATCTCTTGGCCGCAGTCGCTCACTTGGCTTGGCTAAAATATGGCTCCTAAACCTCCAATCCCTCGTAAATGTGCTGTAGATAATGAAGAATCATGACCCAGTAATAGGTCTGTATAACAGGGGGAGCTGTACCGACTAGGGCCCTGGAGGTTTGCTAACCCCATATGTCACACAGAGTAAATCACCAAACAGATAGTACAAACACTTTACTACCTGTGATGTTCAGGCAGCTTCCATTTGAAGTTGGACATTTTACACTACATAGTATTGGTCTGTGGGAAAGGCAATATTAAACACGTAAATGTACACAAACACAACTACATTCACCAGGCCTCCCATAGTCACACATATTTTATTGGGTGTATATGCTAAACTTTTCTCTCTTCCTAAGACTCACACACCTCCATGGTCAAGAGAGAGAGAGAGAGAGAGCGAGAGAGAGAGAGATGATTTCCCATGGCGCCCTGTAGTTGCTTGTATCCTCAGTAGCTCTTTTGTAGCTCAGGCTATTTTTGTCCATTTCTGTCCTCGGGGCAAGTGATGGGAGTGAGAGTGACGGTAGTGTATACAGAGACAGAGACACACACACAGAGGGACGCTCAAAGACACACACACACAGAGGGACGCTCAAAGACACACACACACAGAGGGACGCACAAAGACACACACACACACAGGGACGCTCAAAGACACACACACACAGAGGGACGCTCAAAGACACACACACACAGAGGGACGCTCAAAGACACACACAAAGACACACACACACATACATGGAACTCAGTTCTACTGTATACAGCAGACTTGGCTGGAATGGTGGATTAATGAGGCTGAGAGAGAGAGAGAGAGAGAGAGAGAGAGTTAACATGCACAAGGCTTCTGTTAACACTGCACAAGGCTGTGTTTCTGTGTGTGTATCTCTATGTGTGCATTTCTTTGTCTCTGTGTGCGTCAATCTGTGTGCATCTCTGTATATATGTACAGTTGCAGTTGGATGTTTACATACACCTTAGCCAACTACATTTAAAATCAATTTTCACAATTCATGACATTTAATCCTATCAAAAATTCCCTGTCTTTGATCAGTTAGGATCACCACCTTACTTTTAGAATGTGAAATGTCAGAATAATAGTTGAGAGAATGATTTATTTCATCTTTTATTTCTTTCATCACATTCCCAGTGGGTCAGAAATTTACATACACTCAATTAGTATTTGGTAGCATTGCCTTTAAATTGTTTAACTTGGGTCATAATTTTAGGGTTTGCGGGTTTGTGATGGCCACTCAAATTCCTTGACTTTGTTGTCCTTAAGCCATTTTGCCACAAGTTTGGAAGTATGCTTGGGGTCATTGTCCATTTGAAAGACCCATTTGCGACCAAGCTTTAGCTTCCTGACTGATGTCTTGAGATGTTGCTTCAATATATCCACATAATTTTCCTTCCTCATGAGGCCATCTATTTTGTGAAGTGCACCAGTCCCTCCAGCAGCAAAGCACCCCGACAACATAATGCTGCCACCCCCGTGCATCACGGTTGGGATGGTGTTCTTCGGCTTGCAAGCCTCCCCCTTTTTCCTCCAAACATAATGATGGTCATTATGGCTAAACAGTTCTATTTTTATTTCATCAAAGCAGAGGACATTTGTACGAAAAGTACGAAAAAAAAAAAGTACGATCTTCGTCCCCATGTACAGTTGCAAACCGTAGTCTGGCTTTTTAAAGGCGGTTTTGGAGCAGTGGCTTCTTCCCTGCTGAGCGGCCTTTCAGGTTGTATCGATATAGGACTCGTTTTACTGTGGATATAGATACTTTTGTACCTGTTTCCTCCAGCATCCTCACAAGGTCCTTTACTGTTGTTCTGGGATTGATTTGCACTTTTCGCACCAAAGTATGTTCATGTCTAGGAGATAGAACGTGTCTCATTCCTGAGCGGTATGACGGCTGCGTGGTACTGTGGTGTTTATACTTGCATGCTATTGTTTGTACAGATGAACGTGGTACCTTCAAGTGTTTAGAAATTGCTCCCAAGGATGAACCAGACTTGTGGAGGTCTACAATTTTTTTCTGAGGTCTTGGCTGATTTCTTTTGATTTTCCCATGATGTCAAGCAAAGAGGCACTGAGTTTGAAGGTAGGTCTTGAAATACATCCACAGGTACACCTCCAATTGTCTCAAATGATGTCAATTAGCCGATCAGAAGCTTCTAAAGCCATGACATCATTTTATGGAATTTTCCAATCTGTTTAAAGGCACAGTCAACTTAATGTATGTATGTATGTATGTATGTATGTATGTATGTATGTATGTATGTATGTATGTATGTATGTATGTATGTATGTATGTATGTATGTATGTATGTATGTATGTATGTATGTATGTATGTATGTATGTATTGTGTGGCCAATAGAAGACATTCCTGTTCATATGCTAGCGGTGTGGGCTGAAGCAGGCTCACAGTGTGGGAGGCAGTGTGGGCACCAACCTGAAATTAATAAGGAGACTACAGGAAACACCACACAAAGCCAAGAAATAGAGGTGTGTGTGTGTTTGTCCAGCCAAAATAACACAGACAGTGAGCAGATCATTCAGGGCAGAGGAAACAGGTGGGGCTGTGTGTGTGTGTGTCTGTGTGTGTGTGTGTGTGTGTGTGTGTGTGTGTGTGTGTCTGTGTGTGTGTGTGTGTGTGTGTGTGTGTGTGTGTGTGTCTGTGTCTGTGTGTGTGTGTGTGTGTGTGTGTGTGTGTGTGTCTGTGTGTGTGTGTGTGTGTGTCTGTGTCTGTGTGTGTGTGTGTGTGTGTGTGTGTGTGTGTGTGTGTGTGTGTGTGTGTGTGTGTGTGTGTGTGTGTGTGTGTGTGTGTGTGTGTGTGTGTGTGTGTGTGTGTGTGTGTGTGTGTGTGTGTGTGTGTGTGTGTGTGTGTGTGTGTGTGTGTGTGTGTGTGTGTGTGTGTGTGTGTGTGTGTGTGTGTGTGTGTGTGTGTGTGTGTGTGTGTGTGTGTGTGTGTGTGTGTGTGTGTGTGTGTGTGTGTGTGTGTGTGTGTGTGTGTGTGTGTGTGTGTGTGTGTGTGTGTGTGTGTGTGTGTGTGTGTGTGTGTCTGTGTGTGTGTGTGTGTGTGTGTGTGTGTGTGTGTGTGTGTGTGTGTGTGTGTGTGTGTGTGTGTGTGTGTGTGTGTGTGTGTGTGTGTGTGTGTGTGTGTGTGTGTGTGTGTGTGTGTGTGTGTGTGTGTGTGTGTGTGTGTGTGTGTGTGTGTGTGTGTGTGTGTGTGTGTGTGTGTGTGTGTGTGTGTGTGTGTGTGTGTGTGTGTGTGTGTGTGTGTGTGTGTGTGTGTGAGTGTGTGTGTGTGTGTGTGTGTGTGTGTGTGTGTGTGTGATACCTGTTATTATCATGGGTGTGTGTCATGTGTGTGTGTGTGTCATGTGTCCCATTTTATTCATTTTCCAAGGTAGAGACACAATATTTTATAGGGGACCGGGTACTTTGTGATACCAGTTTTGCGATACCTGTTATTATCACCTGGGCAGATGGACAACAAAACTAAGCGGATTTAACCACTTTATGAAAACAAGCACCTTTCTGTTGTCATCCATAGTCCCATTTTACCCATTTTCCAAGGTATAGAACACATTATTTTCCATACAGCAGGTTTTTAAAGGACCAACAGGTGTACCCAGTATGTTCTGCTTTGTGTTAACCACATTTTTGACCCAGGTGGAGCTGAACAATATCAGCTAACCACAACCCTAACCTAGTAGCTGATGAGGTTGGCTCTGACCACAACCCAGCTAACCAGGTGTACCCAGCTGACCACAGATGGACCCAGCTGACCACAGGTGTACCCAGCTGACCACAGGGGACAGCTGACCACAGGTGTACCCAGCTGACCACAGGTGTACCCAGCTAACCACAGGTGTACCCAGCTGACCACAGGAGTACCCAGCTGACCACAGGTGTACCCAGCTGACCACAGGTGTACCCAGCTGACCACAGGTGTACAGCCATTCATTTATCCAGGATGAATAATGTCACATCGTATTGGTCCTGTAGACCTATTTGTAAACAAACACAATCTGCCTCAGATAAATACATATTTATCTTAGATTTGATGGCCAGATAGAAAAGTCGAATGTTGGATCATGAACCTAAATGTTGGATTCAGCTTCCCCATGATGGTGATGGTCTCTACTATAAAGTATAATAAATTATATCATATGACTATAGCATGTTCATTGTCTCTGTATGTTGACACAAAGACATATCTGTGAGGTTGTCCACAGAGCAGCCTTTGGAAATGGCTTAGTCCAGTGAATGTTGTAGCTCAGGTGTCATGGTTCCTCTCCCTAGGTTATATAATATAATTCTGACAAGGGCCTTGGATGCTGTCTGATGTGAGCAACAAGGCAGCCCCTACAGTAGTGTCTGCATCGCAGCAGTCTCATACGTTACTGAGTGGACTATAAATATAATATAACAAAAATGATTTGAAATGAATAAACTGCATATTGTTATTCTAACACACCTGATTAAACTAGTCCACTAATCACCAAGCCATTGAGGTGTGTTAGTGCTGGGCTGGAACAAAAATGACAGGGAAGAGGTTTTAAAGTGTTGTGCTGGGCAGAAGCCATTTCAGAGACAGAATCAATGTATTTTATGCTTGGGGAGAGCAAGAGTAAATATTGTCAAACAGTAGAGGCAGAACAGGAGAGGCAGAACAGTAGAGACAGAACAGTAGAGCAGAACAGTAGAGGCAGAACAGTAGAGGCAGAACAGTAGAGCCAGAACAGAAGAGCCAGAACAGTAGATGCAGAACAGTAGAGCCAGAACAGCCAGAGATCCTTGAGAACAACATCTAAACTACTAAATAACAACTTTGATTTGATTTGATCAGCTGATGGGTAGAAGAGAAACAGAAAAAAAAGAGGGAGAGAGAGAGGGACAGAAAACAAAATGAAAGAGACAGTAAAGAGAGAGAGGGACAGAAAACAAAATGAAAGAGACAGTAAAGAGAGAGAGGGACAGAAAACAAAATGAAAGAAACAGTAAGAGAGAGAGAGGGACAGAAAACAAAATGAAAGAGACAGTAAAGAGAGTGAGAGGGACAGAAAACAAAATGAAAGAGAGTAAAAAGAGAGAGGGACAGAAAACAAAATGAAAGAGACAGTAAGAGAGAGAGAGGGACAGAAAACAAAATGAAAGAGACAGTAAGAGAGAGAGAGGGACAGAAAACAAAATGAAAGAGACAGTAGGAGAGAGAGGGACAGAAAACAAAATGAAAGAGACAGTAGGAGAGAGAGAGGGACAGAAAACAAAATGAAAGAGACAGTAAGAGAAAGAGAGGGACAGAAAACAAAATGAAAGACACAGTAAGAGAGAGAGAGGGACAGAAAACAAAATGAAAGAGACAGTAAGAGAGAGAGAGGGACAGAAAACAAAATGAAAGAGACAGTAAGAGAGAGAGAGGGACAGAAAACAAAATGAAAGAGACAAATGAAAGAGACAGTAGGAGAAAACAGAAAACAAAATGAAAGAGAGAGAGGGACAGAACACAAAATGAAAGAGACAGTAAGAGAGAGAGAGGGACAGAGAGACAGAAGCTAGGTTCCCATCCATTTGTCAAAAGATTTCCAAGAAAATATTCTAATATTCGGACAAAAAAAAGGAATTATAATCCACTGGTCTAATGTCATTTGTTTGATCAACATTTAGGAAAGGTTCCCGTCAATGGTTCCATCAGGCCTGTTTTCAGTTTATTATCTGATATGTACAGTTCTTTACTCAAATAAACATGAAAACAGAGAAAAGAACAGAGATAATAACAGAAGAGAGAGAGAGAGAGAGAGAGAGGCTCATATTGAGGAAGGTTAAGGGACACCTCTTCTGACTGGGACAGGCTTCCTGATGCCCTTTAAATCCTTTTAAGAAGCAGAGATTACTTTTTCTACAGCTCGCCTACACAGCAAGCAACACACAACACACACCAAACAAACACCAACACACAGATAAATGCTCCTTCAGATTCAATGCAATGCATGCACCAACCCCCACACATACACACAACCCCCTAAACACACACACACACACACACAAACACACACAAATACACATGAACAAATACACACAAACAAATCCTCAGCTCGGAGCAAGTGTTGGGAGAGTGACAGAGGCAAGGCATGTCTGCTGACGAAGCAGAGAAAAGGGTGGATGAGTCAGTGTACTGAGGTAGGTAGACTGGGGCAGGAGCAGCCTCGTTCACATGGCCATCCAGCACCATGCTCTGTCCTAGACCAATGACTCACATCATCTATCTATTCCTCTTCATCACAAAGGACTCAGGGCTCTATGTAGCTCTCCGTCAATCAACAAGTTCAGTTTCATGAAGCATCCTTGAATGGATTGGATCAGATTAGATGCATGTCTGGTTGGGTTGAATTGAATTTCAGCTCAGTTAAAATCAGGTTTGGGATCGAAATTTAACATGTATAAATCAGGAAATTAGGACTTTTTCAATTAGTATGTTTTTCAGTGAACCTTTTCAATCCATGATCAGAATGTCCTATTCATTCTCGACTGAGTAAAGATGAATTTCCATAGTCCCTGAAACATGATGGTATTTCATCTCTGTCGGTTATACTCCGCACCTGGGTTGTGTTCATAATTGCACACTGTCACAAAGCGTTTTGCATTGGAAATGAAAATCAGCATTTCTTATTGGACAAGTCCAGCTAGTCCCTCACTATTTCAGTCAGTTTTCTTCCGTTTGGTGCCTAATGAACACAACCCTGATTTTGAGCACAACAAGTATATTGGTTGCAGTGTTAAGACACACTGGTCCAGAGACACCTAATCTTTGGCTCATTAGGCCGTCTAAGAGCATAATCACATAGGATGCTGATCTCCCCAATGTAATTACACATTTCCCCGTGCCTTGGACTTCATTTGAGGAATACACTGCTCCTCATTACTGCCAAAGATGGGTCAGTACGACAACACAGCGATACATACCAGTCTATGATATTGGAAGCATTTTATATTGAGTTGACCTGTGTAGTCCAGAGGCCGTAACCTGAGGGCCTTTGCTCCTCTAGGAGCTAAAATTAGTAGGTAAAGTAAGTGCCACCTGTGTAGTAATGAGGTAGTTACACTAGTAACAACCTTAGGGTACATAGTAGTATGTAGTAACTAGCTGTCTAAGCCAACACAAAGATACATGAGGATCTACCTCTATTTTAACTGTCCTTTGAAGTACTGTATGACATCACAGTGTATGTGTTTCTACATACAATAATGTTAAATAAACCTAAACGTAAATGATGAACTCCACGGGAAAATGGAGAGCCATTTCAGTGACGTTGTTTCATAATGGAGTGGCGGCCATCTTGTCGGGCGTGGTGGTGGAGTCATGGTTCTCACCGTGTGACAAGGAGTTAGACTGCCTAATCTCCCGGAACACCTTAAATAGACCAGTAGCGTGATTAGTAAGGGAACTGGCCACGCGCTACACCGCTAAACACTAAACTACCTACTAGCATAGGGAAGCTAGCATGTGAAGCTACGCCAAACCTGCCATCGCGTGAGCTCAACTATACCTGCTTTCAACACGTTCACTGCTTTGACTCAAGGTTGAACAACTTACACTGTGAGTAGCTCCTAAGCCGAGCCAGACATGGTCGATAACAAAGACAATCTAGTCACAGTTCAACCAAACTTGCTATTATAATTGAGAAACCAACGCTACCCGTATTACACCCTATTGACCTGTCAACCAAAATATACAGCAGTTACACAGTAGACAAGCATTAAGTCGGCTACTGCTGTATTTTCCCATCACAATACTGTTTGACAGTGAGCTTTGATCCGCTGAACTGAATGAAATTCTGTGCAGTTCTTCCATTAATATAATTTGATGACCCCATAAACCATCTGTTCTTGGGAACTGAATGTAAGTGATGTATGTTAATTCAGCGTCAATGGGACACGCCAGTAATAACACTCTATAACCTCCTAGGAAGATGAGAAATTAAAGAGTATTTGGTCCCTATGACCACACACACACACACACACACACACGCACGCACACACACACACACACACACACACACACACACCCCTCTCTTAGATTACAGAGTCAAGTGCCAGCCTTTTGAAGTGTAAATGTCGCTCAATAATGAGATGGCCATTTAAATGGCATTCATTTAGCCTTATTAACCTAGCCCCACAATGGCTTAGAGTTAGACTACAGGGCAGCTAGGAGGCTAGGGAAAGCTAAACGCATCAACCACAAACCACTCCCTCAAAGGTCAAACATGTGCAGCAGTCATGACCACCAAGACCGTGACCAACGTTCAGGTTCACTTATGGTAAGAGGGGTACCTTTAAACAAAGTGTCAATATTTGTGTCCTGATTACAATTGGAAGATATAGAAACCAAATTGACTGCAGACGTGGTTTTTATATAGCCAGTGAGTGACTGAACAACATGGAGTGTACAGAAGACTGTAGCCCTAACCCACCTACTGTAACAATGGAAACGGCTGAAATCCTTGTATGGTTTGTGTACCTTTCAGAACTGTTTATATTTTAGCAGTAGTGAAAGCTGTACTGGTCTTACCTCACCAAGATGAGGTGTGGGGTTGAAGCCACACAGGTTGCACACACTCTTCTTGCACTCAGTGCAGTTACTGTAGTTAGGGGTCTGCTGATTCAACGTTCAGCTCCACCTTACACAGAGGACAGTTTTCCTGGGCCCCGAGCCTGTGGCCGTAGTAAGCGGCTCCCCTGCTTTCAGAGGCTCCACGGAGGGATCTGCTTCTATGGACTTTTGGTCCTTCAGCAGGGAGACGGCACGTTTGGGGGCCTTCTTGGAGGCAGGTGGGGTGTCAGGGCTGTCTGAGTCGGGGGGACCCGGGAGCGGAGAAGGGAGAGTCCGGGGAGAACCGAGGGGAGAACCGGGGGCAGAGAAGGGGGAGTCTGGGGAGAGCCGGCAGGAGAACCGGCAGGAGAATCGGCAGGAGAACCAGCTTTCTCATCCACAGAGTCCACAGAGTCGGTGGTCATGAGGTTGGTGGCCGAGCTCAAGATAGACGAGCCAAAGCCAAACATCTGTGAGGCAGCCGCCGGGGCTTGGCTGTCTCAGTAAAACTACCGAACCCGCTGAACATCTTTCCCGTCACCGACTCTGCTGTTTTTGGGTAGCAGCAGCGGCTTTGGCCCGATCAGGTTTGGCTGATCCAGTGAACCCACCAAAGCCACTGAACATTGTTCCCGTGATGGACTCGGCCGCCTGGGAGGCAGCGGCTGGAGGCTTGGCCACATCGGTGAGCCCCCCTAGGCTGATGCCCCCCAGGCCCCCGAAGAAGCTGGACTCCTGTTTACCTTTGGCCGGTGAGGGCTGGGGGCTGCCTTTCGGGGAAGATGAGCCGGGGGATTTCTGTTTGGGCGTGGTTGGAGGGGTTAAGCCTCTGTCGGAGATGCTCTGCTGCTTAATCAGTAGATTGGGCTTCTTGCCATCTTTTCCAGGGTCTTTCCTTGAGGGTGAAGGAGGGGCAGAGCCCTTGCCCATCATAGGAGGGTCATCCATACCCCCCATAGCCCTCTGCATCTGGCAGTTGAGACACAGCCACTCTTTACCCTGAAAAGATACAAAACATGGTCAGACACACATACGACACACACATATACACACATGTACTGTATGGCCGGGACAGTACCAGTATCGCGATACTCATTAGTAACGTGGCAAGGTAACAAAACACAAAGCGGATTTAACTTCTTTAGGAAAACAGCCCAAATGTTGGAAACCAATACCATTATGTTGTCACCCAGAGTGACATTTATTTAATTTCCATGTTATAGTACACAATATTATACATAAGGCAGATTTTTAAAGGACCAAACAGTATGTTCTGCTTTGTATTTTTATATTTGCCATGAAAACAGGTACACACACACACGCACACACACAATGACACGCACGTGCACACACGCGCATGAGCACGCCACACACGCGCACACACACACACACACACACACACACACACACACACACACACACACACACACACACACACACACACACACACACACACACACACACACACACACACACACACACACACACACACACACACACATACACACACACACACACACACACACACACACACACACACACACACACACACACACACACACACACACACACACACACACACACACACACACACACACACACACACACACACACACACACACACACACACACACACACACACACACACACAATCCTTTCCTTTAAGTGAAACATCACAGTAATTTAGAAAAAAAAAAACTTAATTAGTAAATTTCAATAACATGATTCTCTTTTCACACTGTAAATTGTTTTTCGCTCAGTTCATGAGGGATTTAAAAGCAAATTGAATGATTTATACTAATTATGTGTTGCAGTAACGGGAGCTGTATTTGCAGATCGTGGCAATTTGCAGAACCACCATTAAATGTACTATTTGACAAGGCTACATTACAAATGGAATATTTCTCTAATTTGAGGCAAAAAAAAAATCATCATTACAAACCATTTTATTTGTTTAATTTGAGATGTTTATTGGTTGATTCATTCTTGAAATATAAGAAAAGTACTCTGATGAAAGTAGATGCATTTCATGGTTAGTTAGAAATGGGAAACAACTGTATTGATGCATCTGTAACACTTTATAAATATATCATTAGATATTCATACTGATTTCCTACATGATATATACTGTATGTTTGTTCTAAAGATGGAGTTTCGTCACATATCCTGACAACTAGCTTAGCTACAGTGTAATGTTTTTGTTCACTACACAGGACATGGCCTTGGTTACCATTGTCTACAACAAGAAACCCTACAAAAGAGGACAATATTGACATGGTTACTTTCAGTGTCTTCTTGCATAGAACAACACTCACATTTCCGTTCCCTCTTTGTGATTACCATGCTCAATAATTCTACCCCCAGAAAAAGAGATGCAAAATATGACCACTTTGTGATTCTGCTGTTTTATCTGATAGCGTGTGCAAAGATATTATTTTTTGAGAGGGGCACTGATGACCAAATCATTGAATTCATTATTTGTATTGTATTTTCTGTATATCTATAATAAATACCTTATATGGATAACTATCAGATCACCTGCCCCCTCAGTTTCAACAGGCATCATGCCTCGGGGTGCATGGCTCGGGTGGTTGGTTACTGAAACCTGACATTGGCCGGTGGTTGGAGGCTTCCTGTGCCCATGACATGAGTCACCTTGATAGCTTCCCCACTGTCCATATGGCCCCTCTGTTCCTCAAGCTGTGTGGCGTTAATATGAGGGGCATTTCCAGAGCTAGGCCTGACTGCATGGGCATCTCTGGAACGCTAAATGCTTAAAGGCTAATGCTAAAAAGGCTAATGCTGAAAAGCTCATGCTGAAAAGCTCATGCTGAAAAGCTCATGCTAAAAATGCTAATGCTAAAAATGCCAATGCTTAAAAACTATCGCTCGGCTTCTTTAGATATGAGAATTAACTGTTGGTTTTGATTGATTCACCTTTTTTTATGTATATTTTGTACTGTAATGGTGTACTGTGCTTCTCTTGTGAAGTTGAAATGTCATTTAGACATTTAGACATGCTGGGTGAATTTTGTACTAATAAACAGAAACAGAAACCGAAAACTGAAACTAATTCAAGGCATACGTTAGTAGACATTTAATTGAATGAAGTGTCTGATACATCTGAGACAGAATGTGATGTGAAAAAAACACCATATAATAGACCCTCAGTCAGCACAAACTACAGTACAAATACATTTTAAGGGTAAGCGAGAGAGCGAGAGAGAGAGAGGAACAGCGACAAAGGAAGTGTGGGAAAATGGAAATACGGTGGAGAGAGAGAGAAAGGGTACTATAAATATATACCAGAGAACAGGAGAAAGAGAGAGAGGAAGAAAGCAAGCTAGAGAGAGAGGGCATTCTCTTACCTCCGAGTCTGGGGGGCTGAATCCACATAGGCTGCACACCTGGTTCTTACACATGGTACAGTTGCTGAAGTTGGGCGGCTCCTTGGAGCCCACGTTGAGCTGGGTACTCTTGCACAGCGGACACAACCCACCTCCAGGTGGTTTACCAGGGCCTTGTGGACCAGGGGGACCCCCAGCTTTAGCTGGCCCGCCTGACTGTGCACCGGGGCCAGGGGTCCTTGCTGCCCAGGGGGCCCTTGACCGGGGCCAGGGGGTCTAGGTCCTTGCTGCCCAGGGGGACTTGACCAGGTGGTCTGGGCCCTTGCTGCCCAGGGGGCCCTTGTCCGGAGACAGGGGGTCTGGGTCCTTGCTGGCCAGGGGGTCCTTGACCAGGTGGTCTGGGCCCTTGCTGCCCGGGGGGTCTGGGTCCTTGTCCGGGGCCAGGGGTTCTGGGCCCTTGCTGCCCAGGGGGTCCTTGACCAGCGGGTCTGGGCCCTTGCTGCCCAGGGGGTCTGGGCCCTTGTCCGGGGCCAGGGGTTCTGGGCCCTTGCTGCCCAAGGGGTCCTTGACCAGTGGGTCTGGGCCCTTGCTGCCCAGGGGGTCTGGGCCCTTGTCCGGGGCCAGGGGGTCTTGGCCCACCCTGCTGGGGGCCCTTGCTGCCTGGCCCTGGGGGCCCACCTTGGGGCTTCTCTCCAGGCTTTTCTTCCTTGTCAAACAGGCCAAATGAGGGCATGTTGACCCCGGAGCCCATGGAGGTGACCTCGGAGGACATTGAGGACATTCCAGAGGACACCTGGGAGGTCATGGACGAGACAGCGTTAAGTGGGTTGGCCCCACTCAGGAAGCTGGAGCCAAACATGCCTGTTTTCTTCTCTGGGTCCTTAGGCTCCTGCCTGAATCGGGACTCTAAGAGGCTGAGGGACGAGGGACTGCGGCCAGGGGCCGGCCTGCCAGTGGGGCCCTCTCCAAACGCATCTACGGTGCGACTCTTGCTAAGCCGAACAGAGGGTCCAACTCCTGGCTGCTGGGGCCGCTGCTGAACATCTGCCTCCGAGGGCCTGAGAGAGAGAGTGTGAGAAACAAACAAACAAACAAACAAAGAAGAGTCATTTGGCAGTACAAATGGAAATAGATGATGTGTATACATTTCAATACTCTGTGACTTCCTTTCATTTCCTCCTTTCCTTAATCTGTACTGATGTGACAGAGCTGGAAAGGTGAAAGCAAATTGCCATAGGCTTCCACCATGTTGTTGCATTTTCAGATCAGCGAAGAGGAAGGAGAGGAGACAAGGAGGGGAAGCTACTTTACACTATCAAATGGCTGATATTTGCCGGTTGCCAAACTTAGAGATGAGACTAATTAAACACTCATGATCACCATCGCCGCAGAAGAGCTCCTAAATATATCATTCAACACACATACAGACACATATGTATCCCAGATAAACAGATCTTCCAAACAACCAAATCATTAAGAATGATAATTGTTATATGACAACTCATCACTCAAATTCTACAGACATCTCAACAATCTGGTATGATGTGTTGTAATAACATCCTACTTAACTACTAAGGCCTACATGAGATGTGGCTCTTTGGGGGTATTGAGCAATACTGTATGCTAAATGCTCAATGATGAACAACAAGCTAACCTTTCACCCCAAAGCCATTGGACATAGACCTATCATCGGCACAGCGAGCACAAAGCAAGCATACTACCAGCCCTAGGCTAGTGCTGATGGGAAAGTGAATAGCTCTGAATGACATCTACAGTTGAGAGATCATGGAGATATAGGAGAGAGAGTGAGAGACAGCTCAATGGGGTAAGATGAGATGGCATTATTAGATCGAGCTGAGAGGCGGGATAGACAGCCTAGCCTACACTGCTGTCAGGTGCAACCCTGCTACTCATCAACTGAGATTGAACCTATCACGTAGATGATAGATAGATCAATGCCGAGCATGAAATAAGATCAAGCGGTTCAGGTTTGGAACAGTGAAGCGTCAGTGTGAATTTGACCTGAAGGTAAAGCATGAATTACAGAGAGAAATAGCTTGCTACTTGAGGCCAACAGACCATAAGCTAATTGGTGTTTAAAAGGAAAACTCAAAAACCCCAAAACTATCTTTTGGTATTTGTTTCATTAGTCCATTGTTGTCATAGACTCAACATATTTTGCTTGTCAGAAATCAAGTTATGTAACTTTCAAAATACAGAAATTATGCAAAACGCAGCATCATATGATGCAAAATGCATCATTTGTGGATGATTTCTGTACTTTGAAAGTTACATATCTTGAAAAAACTTGATTGCTGACAAGCAAAACATTTTGGCACTATGTCAACAATGGACTAATGAAACAAATACCAAAATATCGTTTTTGGGTGGAGTTTTCCTTTATGTGTCAAAAACAGCCCGCCAGTTCTGCTATTGGCAACTGTTGGTTTCAGCACCATGGAAAGCAACTAGCTCACAGACAGACCGCTCATCCGCTTGGCTAAAGCGCTTCCTTCCACAAGATGTTCGATGTCTTTCCATTTACAAAATGAAATTCAAAACCGACTTTCAAGATGCAATAAGGTGAAATCAATGACTGTGATGACATTTGCGATCGCTGTTCTATATATAGCCACATTAATATGTATGTATCCCCTCCCCCTATTCTGGCTTGGGTAATAATAACTGCTCTCACCAACAGAGCGAATTAGTGATAAGGAATTTGTGATAACGTGTATCGTGTGCCAATGTATATGTTAATGATATACTGGTGAGAATTGTTGGTCAATAGGGGACACACAGCCAGCGTCGGCCTGAATATCGACTCTTGACATATATTTGCAATAGAAGCTATGTAAATACGAGTAGGTTATGATATATAATTGACAACATTGGAATGGTGATATACAATGTTGGCACCGTGAGTGGAGAGGCTATTTGTTTGGGATGATAGCGTCCTTCGTGGGGAAAAATACAGTGGCTTGACAGAGTAATTTTTACCCAGGAGGCATTTCGTTTCTTTACAAACCCTGGCGTCTTACCACCGATTTTACAGCGGCTATCCTTTGATAATGGCACAATTAAACGATTTACGCAGTAATTCGCATGCAAATAATTGTTACATGAGATTATTTCAGTATCATACCATTTAGTGCATTCTAATATTTGATCTGATGCGGTATTGTAAACGAACTGACAAATTGTCCAGCATTTTACCAGATGCTTTAAATTAATAAATTAAGCGAATTAACAATTGATGGTAAAAACAGCATTGGTCTTATGGCTATCAATGCTTCAAGACTATCTTTGTAAATGTCAATAACAATAACCACCTATCCCATTTTTGAATGGTATCATCTATCCCCATGGTAAATGTGAATGGGTGTGAACATGCATTCTCCTTTCCTGTGCATTCATAGTGATACACTGCTGACAAGCTGCAGTGCTCTGCCTAATCAAAACACGGCACAAACACACGCCTTTCGTTCTCTTTCGTGAATAGGCCCGTTAAATGACGGGGTACGGAGAGGAGTGGACATTTTAAAGTGCACAAAAATGCCAGTAAAATCCTGCCTTCGAGCGGGCGCGCCCCGGGCTTGTTGGCTTGCGCCCTTGACATAGCCGCGGCGAGTTGCTTTCTGTCATCCTCGCTGAGTTGGCTCAGGTCCACCTGTGCCCCCGTGGAGGTCCGAATGAAGCCTCCTTTCCCGTCCGGTGCGAGCCCCTCCGGTAATCCAGCAAGCACCCCTTCGCCGCCTTCGAGGCTCGCTTCGTTCCCCATGATGGCCCCCTCCCGCCGCCCCCCGTTTCGATTTCGACGCGACGCTCTGCGTTTCTAGCTCCAAAGAACGTGGTGAAAAGCGGTGAAAACGACCCCCCTCGACTCTGCGTGCATCTCAAATTATTTCTCCATCTTTACATCGCCCTCTCCCTCGTTCTCTCAGTTCTGTGTTGATATCGCGCATCTCTTCTGTCGATGGACGACGGTTTTCCGTGCGGGTCTGTCTTCAGTTCTATCCTACTACACCACATCCTCTCCCTCTCTCCCTGCGCTCTCAAACGCGCATGTTCCGCTTCTGACAGGTGATAGAAGACTTCACTGAAGGAAAATATGTGGGCTTTAAAGGGATCAACGTTAACCGTTAAACACATAACATGTAGGCTACAGAAGAGCTCTTGTTAGTTCAAAGGGGCAAGTGTATTTCCCTGTACTCATTTGTAACCTTTACAACAATGACACGACCTAAGCTGCTGACTATTGATTTCTGTAATACATGACGTCCTGGTGACATTTTGGCTGTTATGTAAATATCACGATGATCATGTAATCTCAAGGTAGGCCTACAATGAGTGGGTTCAAGTGTTTAGGCATCACACATCCAGATGTATACACACACACACACACCTAAATGCCAGTGATATGCCATTATAGCATTGTAGTGCTCTGGGTCAAGTGTGCAGGTGTGCATGCTTTTGTTCCAGCCAAAACACCTCTTCAATATATTATCACGATTTTGATTGATTTAATTGAAACTACACCCCGCAAATCATGTAGTTCTCCACTACCGGACTGGTAGCATACGACCTTGCATCCCACTGCTGGCTTGCTTCTGATGCTAAGCAGAGTTGGTCCTGGTCAGTCCCTGGATGGGAGACCAGATGCTGCTGGAACTAGTGTTGGAGGGCCAGTAGGAGGCACCCTTTCCTCTGGTCTAAAAAAATATTAGATTGTGTAGGGTGCTGTCTTTTGGATGTGATGTTAAACAGGTGTCCTGACACTTTGTGGTCACTACAGATCCCATGGCACTTTTTGGAAGAGTAGGGGTGTTAACCCTGGCATTTTTATTTTAGTTAACTAGGCAAGTCAGTTAAGAACAAATTCTTATTTACAATGACAGCCTAGTGGGTTAACTGCCTTGTTCAGGGGCAGAACGACAGATTTGTACCTTGTAAGCTCGGGGATTTGAACTTGTAACCTTTCGGTTACTAGTCCATCACTCTAACCAATAGGCTACCCTTCCCAATCTAGCACTCACACCTAATCATCCCCAGTTTACAATTGGCTCATTCATCCCTTGTAACTATTCCCCAGCTTGTTGCTGAGAATGTGTTCTCAGTCAACTTACCTGGTTTAATAAAATAAAATAAACTATCAGAGTTGGTGAACATGGGGCTTGGATGAGACTTCATTTCCCAGAGTGCATCACTATGGCTGGATCTGTTTATCTGCACTGAACCTCAATTAGTTGCTTTTTCCTCATACTGTATCCTTGACACTATTCAATCAAATCCTATTACCAGGTCTTTGGGGTGTTCTGGTACAGTTTGGATTCATGTACCAAGCAGAATAATGTTTATAGTTTGGACATTCATGTAGCATGTAGCATGTAGCATGTAGCTAATCCTGGAAACATGGAAACAGTTTTTTATTGAATAGGGCCCCTTGTGACTTGACTGATACACTAATATGCGTAAACAGTTTGGTATTTACTCCATGTAAACAGTTTGGTATTTACTCCACGTAAACAGTTTGGTATTTACTCCACGTAAACAGTTTGGTATTTACTCCACGTAAACAGTTTGGAATTTACTCCACGTAAACAGTTTGGTATTTACTCCACGTAAACAGTTTGGTATTTACTCCACGTAAACAGTTTGGTATTTACTCCACGTAAATAGTTTGGTATTTACTCACGTAAACAGTTTAAACAGTTTGGTATTTACTCCACGTAAACAGTTTGGTATTTACTCCACGTAAACAGTTTGGAATTTACTCCACGTAAACAGTTTGGTATTTACTCCACGTAAACAGTTTGGTATTTACTCCACGTAAACAGTTTGGTATTTACTCCACGTAAACAGTTTGGTATTTACTCCACGTAAACAGTTTGGTATTTACTCCACGTAAACAGTTTGGTATTTACACTGAATGTATTAATCTACATATAATAATCATTAAGTGGGTGCTTACATTTGTCCTATTTCACACATGTACAAGCACATGTATGAATTGGATTATTACTTTTTGCATATCCCACTCCCCCTGAGACGGGACTCAGCCATTATTGACAGCAACCCTAGAGCAATTAGGGTTAAGTACATTGCTCAAGGGCACATCAGCAGAGTTTTCACCTAGTATGCTTGGGGATTTGAACCCACAACCTTTCAGTTACTGGCCCAACACTCCTAACCGCTAGGCTACCTGCCACCCAAACATGATGCCTAGTTTATGGGGAAAATACGTACCATTCTTTTAATTCGTAACAGATTTATACATAATATTCTCAAAAAACATCCACAAGATGAAAACTATTCACACAGTTGTAGCTCAAACGGAGTTCCACACTCACTTCCTCCACACACAGTGATTCTAATTCTGTATTTTAAGCAGGCACACCCTCCAGATCACTTATGATATGATATTATAGAGCGTCCACTGTGCTTTTCATCAGTGGAATGCGCTGTCATGTGATTATTCACAGCTTACAGAGCTCCAGGCTGGATGTGTCCTCTGTGTACCCAGCTTTAGGCTCTCCCTCCCTGGGTAACGGCAGAGGAGAGGTCCTAGGGTGGGAGAGTCATTTCGGTGAGCAATTTCTCTATAGATATCTTGTTATTGGCTGTGTTTCAATCCAAAAGATCCCTCAGCCTAAATTCATTGCCCTCATGGATAGAAACAACTGGGTAGGTGTAATCACTAGATCCATCTAGTTCCCACCATATTGCATTTCACCTATCCAGCCCTATCAGACCTGTGAAGGGGAGTGAACAAGGTCAGAGGGGAGGAACATCCTCTTGGAATAAAACACAGCAATCAACTTGTGTACTTGTGTTTATTATAGCAGTGGATGGTCATTGTGGTTACTATAGTATTGGATGGTCATTGTGTTTATTATAGCAGTGGATGGTCATTCTGTTTATTATAGCAGTGGACGGTCATTGTGTTTATTATAGTATTGGATGGTCATTGTGTTTATTATAGCAGTGGACGGTCATTGTGTTTATTATAGTATTGGATGGTCATTGTGTTTATTATAGCAGTGGACAGTCATTGTGTTTATTATAGTATTGGATGGTCATTGTGTTTATTATAACAGTGGATGGTCATTGTGTTTATTATAGCAGTGGATGGTCATTGTGTTTATTATAGCAGTGGACGGTCATTGTGTTTATTATAGCAGTGGATGGTCATTGTGTTTATTATAGCAGTGGACGGTCATTGTGTTTATTATAGCAGTGGATGGTCATTGTGTTTATTATAGCAGTGGACGGTCATTGTGTTTATTATAGCAGTGGATGGTCATTGTGTTTATTATAGCAGTGGATGGTCATTGTGTTTATTATAGCAGTGGATGGTCATTGTGTTTATTATAGTATTGGATGGTCATTGTGTTCATTATAGCAGTGGACGGTCATTGTGTTTATTATAGCAGTGGATGGTCATTGTGTTTATTATAGCAGTGGATGGTCATTGTGTTTATTATAGCAGTGGATGGTCATTGTGTTTATTATAGCAGTGGATGGTCATTGGATGGTCATTGTGTTTATTATAGCAGTGGATGGTCATTGTGTTTATTATAGCAGTGGATGGTCATTGTGTTTATTATAGCAGTGGATGGTCATTGTGTTTATTATAGCAGTGGATGGTCATTGTGTTTATTATAGCAGTGGATGGTCATTGTGTTTATTATCAGTTGGTCATTGTGTTTATTATAGCAGTGGAGTGGATGGTCATTGTGTTTATTATAGCAGTGGATGTCATTGTGTTTATTATAGCAGTGGATGGTCATGGATGTGTTTATTATAGCAGTGGATGGTCATTGTGTTTATTATAGCAGTGGATGGTCATTGTGTTTATTATAGCAGTGGATGGTCATTGTTTATTTTATTATAGCAGTGGATGGTCATTGTGTTTATTATAGCAGTGGATGGTCATTGTGTTTATTATAGCAGTGGATGGTCATTGTGTTTATTATAGCAGTGGATGGTCATTGTGTTTATTATAGCAGTGGATGGTCATTGTGTTTATTATAGCATTGGATGGTCATTGTGTTTATTATAGCAGTGGATGGTCATTGGTCATTGTGTTTATTATAGCAGTGGATGGTCATTGTGTTTATTATAGCAGTGGATGGTCATTGTGTTTATTATAGCAGTGGATGGTCATTGTGTTTATTATAGCAGTGGATGGTCATTGTGTTTATTATAGCAGTGGATGGTCATTGTGTTTACTATAGCAGTGGATGGTCATTGTGTTTATTATAGCAGTGGATGGTCATTGTGTTTATTATAGCAGTGGATGGTCATTGTGTTTATTATAGCAGTGGATGGTCATTGTGTTTATTATAGTATTGGATGGTCATTGTGTTTATTATAGCAGTGGATGGTCATTGTGTTTTATTATAGCATTGGACGGTCATTGTGTTTATTATAGCAGTGGATGGTCATTGTGTTTATTATAGCAGTGGATGGTCATTGTGTTTATT
>NW_024609672.1:242500-300673 GCF_018296145.1 Oncorhynchus tshawytscha
ATACTGTATATTAATTCAAAAACATTATTAACATTGTGGTAAACATTCAAGGTGAAAGACGCCCCGAACACATTCAAAACAACATGGGTTTTGACTACAGCAAATAGAGGATTCGTTGAGTGCAGTAATCTCGCCAGGGCAAAACCAAACCATACAAACTCCAAGGCAACTCAAGTCTCTGACACAGCTTTCTCAAAATGAACTCCCCAAGCAGTTGTTCTGTAGCCTGGTCCCAGATCTGTTTGTGCTATCTTGCTATATCCTTGTCACTCATTGTCACACCAACAGGCATGTCCTTCCACTTAAAGGTCACCTTTGGGCACCAAAAACGGTCCAAGTCTGCCTCTTTCTCAATTTTCAAACCAAAATGGGGTGTGCCTTTGGTGGTTCATAGATGTGTCATTCTGGTGATTTGTGCCGTGACCGACGTAGCTAGTTCCTTAGCTAAGCTAGCCACTATAGCTAGCCTCCTCCAGTATGTGTTGATGTCATTTCACAGGATACATTTTTTGGACGGAAGCTGTAGACATTGGTAGGAAATGGCACTTCTGTAGCCAAATATCTTTGTAATTTTGTTTTGTTTTTAAGCATTAAATGGCCTGCTATGATGGTTCATTGATCTGTTATACCGTTTAAAGTCATTTGTCCCCCGCCCCCCCCCAAAGTCGACCTTTATAGCTGGAATCCACATTAGGTTAGCAGCACCACTGTTTACCCCAACACATTTGTTTTTCTTTATGAAACAGGAGAGGAGCATCATGGTAAAAAAAGTGCAATAAATACTTTGCTGTTCTGTCGCGCGTGTAATAATGTCGTGTAATAATGTAATAATAAAAAACACTGTTCGTTGTTGGAAGTCATTTCTTTCTATTTGGAACATCACAAACGGATGTGGCAGTTTCACCATTACTGATTCCAGCTTTAAAGAGACACTGATTGGAACGTGTTTTTGTGTTGCTCATTAGAAAAACACGTTTTCAGTCTTGGAGGTGTGTTTCCTGACCGATTCAGCGTTTGGTTAGTGATGTTTGTCCCCCAAAAGACACTTAAGACATGGAAGCCTATTTCACTTCCTCACAATCCCCAGAATAAATCTAAGACAAATCAAGAAATCTGTAATTAATTTTCATGTTTTTGCCGAGGATGTTTTAGTTGCGCAATTTTACATCTGACTAAGGTGTTTGGTGCAGTATTTCTGAAGTAACAAAATGCACAACGTGTTGTCTTATAGAAACAAAGTGGTAACTGCTGGGCAGGTCTGGACAGTTTCACTGTCACCGCAGCTGTTCACCCCATGTCAGTCGGCAAATGGACATCGTCAAATCAAAACCTTCATTTTAGGCGAGAATGACTTCATGATCAAAATGTAGTCAATTTGAACAATAAAATAACCGTTTCTGACTCATATCGATAACACATAGGCTGTTTTCAAAGGGATTTGTTGCTTTTTAACTCTCTTTAACACTGGACACTATACATCTGTATTCCATCCACTCAGGGAATGGCCACAGAGGAGCTATTGATTCTAACCTATAGCAATCAATAGCCTCACAATCAAACCCCCGTGTGTGTGTTGGCATGAGGGGGGGTCGTTATGTGTTTGTGTTTTATGTGGATGAATTGTATGTGTGAATTTCGTTTTGATTGACAAGTGTGTTTGTTTACGAGGTCGAAGGGTGTGTGTCGTTGAACCTTGAGGGCTTGTGTGTACAATAGGATCCAACAGACATGAATACAACATTCCCAGAGCTCATTGAATCCTCTCACACTTCTCCTGGGAATAGCTATGGAAACTGGGAAGAGAGAGAGAGAGGAAAATGGGAGGTGTAAATGATATAACTGACCACTGTTAGAAATGTAAAACCATCTCTGCTTTTAGACCTGTACATAAGACTAAGTGGTGTTCTTGAAGTCGTCATAGTGCTGGGGCTGCTCACTATATGTTAATGAGGTCTTCCAAGGGCTCGGTCTAGACTCATAATGGCCGCCAGTGACTCCTCTGTTTCTGGGGGTTTCTGCAACCCTTCAAGAGTCAAGCGTTGCCATGGCATCTGTGACCTGCCGCCTGAGGGGTCGTAACTATGGGGTGAGTGAGGGTTGGAAATCACACATCAAACAATCAAGGTGCTCTGTGTGTGTGTGTGTGGCTGAATGTCCTGTGTGTACTCAAGAGCAGCCTCGAGGTATCAATGTTTTACACTGTGCTTAACATTAACCTTATGCTAAGTTGTGGTCAACTGGGGTATAAAGAGAGAATAGGGTTCAGCTTGGTACAGCTGTTGAGAGGAAGAGATGAGGAAGAGATGGTTAGAGAAAGCAGGGGAGGGAGAGGGAATGAAATAAATAGAAAGACAGGGAATAAATAAGAGAGAGATATTTAAGGAGTAGGTCTGTGTGAGCACTGTCTTGTCACGGACCTGAATCTCCTCTCCCTGCTGACAGAGTTGATTTTCCCAGAATCCCTGGAGCCCACTCCTGGGCTGCGGAACGAGTGTGAGTCAGAGCTTCTGAAGAGTCCAATCTGGGAGTCGTGAGGAGACTGGGAGACACACACACATAGAGGACGAACACACACATAAGAGAATATCACAATGTCACATACACACATATATACAATTATTTATTTTTTTAAATTGGGGGTGTCTCTCAACTTATTGTTAAAAGTTAGAATAGTAGAATACACCAGATGCCATTTCTAAATGTGTCGTGCATCTGCAGTGTTTCTCTTGTTATGTCACTCCATTAGCCATGTCAGCTAACACTCTATAGCCTGGTAGATAGTCTAGCCAGCTATCTAAACTTGTAGTAATCATGACCTGACCTCCAGGGGGACCCATTGATTGTGTTAGTCATTCTAGCTCAGCTCTTATATTAACACGACATAAGTCATTACAAAATGTGTAGAATTGCAGAAAACTTGCTTTAAAACTGCTACATTTTCTCTACGCCCCATGGCAGTGTTTTTTCTCTCTATGGCAGTGCCCCATGGCAGTGTTTTCTTACGCCCCATGGCAGTGTTTTCTCTACTCCCCATGGCAGTGTTTTCTCTATGCCCCATGGCAGTGTTTTCTCTACGCCCCATGGCAGTGCTCCCCATGGCAGTGTTTTCTCTACGCCCCATGGCAGTGTTTTCTCTACTCCCCATGGCAGTGTTTTCTCTACAGCCCATGGCAGTGTTTTCTCTACTCCCCATGGCAGTGTTTTCTCTACTCCCCATGGCAGTGTTTTCTCTACTCCCCATGGCAGTGTTTTCTCTACTCCCCACTGCAGTGTTTTCTCTACTCCCCACTGCAGTGTTTTCTCTACTCCCCATGGCAGTGTTTTCTCTACACCCCATGGCAGTGTTTTCTCTACGCCCCATGGCAGTGTTTTCTCTACTCCCCATGGCAGTGTTTTCTCTACTCCCCATGGCAGTGTTTTCTCTACTCCCCATGGCAGTGTTTTCTCTACTCCCCATGGCAGTGTTTTCTCTACTCCCCATGGCAGTGTTTTCTCTACGCCCCATGGCAGTGTTTCTCTACGCCCCATGGCAGTGTTTTCTCTACTCCCCATGGCAGTGTTTTTTTCTCTACTCCCCATGACAGTGTTTTCTCTCCGCCCCATGGCAGTGTTTTCTCTACGCCCCATGGCAGTGTTTTCTCTACAGCCCCATGGCAGTGTTTTCTCTATGCCCCATGGCAGTGTTTTCTCTACAGTGTACTCCCCATGACAGTGTTTTCTCTACTCCCCATGACAGTGTTTTCTCTACGTCCCCATGGCAGTGTTTTCTCTACTCCCCATGGCAGTGTTTTCTCTACTCCCCATGGCAGTGTTTTCTCTACGTCCCCATGACAGTGTTTTCTCTACGCCCCATGGCAGTGTTTTCTCTACGCCCCATGACAGTGTTTTCTCTACTACCCCATGACAGTGTTTTCTCTACACCCCATGGCAGTGTTTTCTCACGCCCCATGGCAGTGTTTTCTCTACTCCCCATGGCAGTGTTTTCTCTACGTCCCCATGGCAGTGTTTTCTCATACGTCCCCATGACAGTGTTTTCTCTACGCCCCATGACAGTGTTTTCTCTACGCCCCATGGCAGTGTTTTCTCTACGCCCCATGGCAGTGTTTTCTCTACGCCCCATGGCAGTGTTTTCTCTACGCCCCATGGCAGTGTTTTCTACTCCCCATGGCAGTACGCCCCATGGCAGTGTTTTCTCTACGCCCCATGGCAGTGTTTTCTCTACTCCCCATGGCAGTGTTTTCTCTACTCCCCATGGCAGTGTTTTCTCTACTCCCCATGGCAGTGTTTTCTCTCAGTCTACTCCCCATGCAGTGTTTTCTCTACTCCCCATGGCAGTGTTTTCTCTACTCCCCATGGCAGTGTTTTCTCTACTCCCCATGGCAGTGTTTTCTCTACGCCCCATGACAGTGTTTTTTCTCTACTCCCCATGGCAGTGTTTTCTCTACTCCCCATGGCAGTGTTTTCTCTACTCCCCATGGCAGTGTTTTCTCTACGCCCCATGGCAGTGTTTTCTCTACTCCCCATGGCAGTGTTTTCTCTACTCCCCATGGCAGTGTTTTCTCTACGCCCCATGGCAGTGTTTTCTCTACTCCCCATGGCAGTGTTTTTCTCTCCCCATGCAGTGTTTTCTCTCCCCATGGCAGTGTTTTCTCTACTCCCCATGACAGTGTTTTCTCTACAGCCCATGACAGTGTTTTTTCTCTAGTGTTTTCTCTATGTCCCATGACAGTGTTTTCTCTACTCCCATGACAGTGTTTTCTCTACTCCCCATGACAGTGTTTTTCTCTCCCCATGGCAGTGTCCCATGACAGTGTTTTCTCTACTCCCCATGCAGTGTTTTCTCTACTCCCCATGGCAGTGTTTTCTCTACGGCCCATGACAGTGTTTTCTCTACGTCCCATGACAGTGTTTTCTCTACGCCCCATGACAGTGTTTTCTCTACGGCCCATGACAGTGTTTTCTCTACGTCCCATGACAGTGTTTTCTCTACGCCCCATGACAGTGTTTTCTCTACGTCCCATGACAGTGTTTTCTCTACGGCCCATGACAGTGTTTTCTCTACGGCCCATGACAGTGTTTTCTCTACGTCCCATGACAGTGTTTTCTCTACGCCCCATGACAGTGTTTTCTCTACGTCCCCATGACAGTGTTTTCTCTACTCCCCATGACAGTGTTTTTTCTCTACTCCCCATGGCAGTGTTTTCTCTACTCCCCATGACAGTGTTTTCTCTACGTCCCATGGACAGTGTTTTCTCTACGTCCCATGACAGTGTTTTCTCTACACCCCATGGCAGTGTTTTCTCTACTCCCCATGGCAGTGTTTTCTCTACGCCCCATGGCAGTGTTTTCTCTACGCCCCATGACAGTTTTTCTCTACACCCCATGTTTTCTCTACTCCCCAGTGTTTTCTCTACTCCCCATGGCAGTTTTTCTACGTCCCATGACAGTGTTTTTCTCCCCATGACAGTTTTTTCTCTACACCCCATGGCAGTGTTTTCTCTACGCCCCATGGCAGTGTTTTCTCTACACCCCATGGCAGTGTTTTCTCTACGCCCCATGGCAGTGTTTTCTCTACTCCCCATGACAGTGTTTTCTCTACAGCCCATGGCAGTGTTTTCTCTACTCCCCATGGCAGTGTTTTCTCTACTCCCCATGACAGTGTTTTCTCTACACCCCATGGCAGTGTTTTCTCTACTCCCCATGGCAGTGTTTTCTCTACTCCCCATGGCAGTGTTTTCTCTACTCCCCATGGCAGTGTTTTCTCTACAGCCCATGGCAGTGTTTTCTCTACAGCCCATGGCAGTGTTTTCTCTACAGCCCATGGCAGTGTTTTCTCTACTCCCCATGCAGTGTTTTCTCTACAGCCCATGGCAGTGTTTTCTCTACTCCCCATGGCAGTGTTTTCTCTACTCCCCATGGCAGTGTTTTCTCTACTCCCCATGGCAGTGTTTTCTCTACTCCCCATGGCAGTGTTTTCTCTACAGCCCATGGCAGTGTTTTCTCTACTCCCCATGGCAGTGTTTTCTCTACTCCCCATGGCAGTGTTTTCTCTACTCCCCATGGCAGTGTTTTCTCTACTCCCCATGGCAGTGTTTTCTCTACAGCCCATGGCAGTGTTTTCTCTACTCCCCATGGCAGTGTTTTCTCTACAGCCCATGGCAGTGTTTTCTCTACTGCCCATGACAGTGTTTTCTCTATGGCCCATGACAGTGTTTTCTCTACACCCCAGCAGGAGACCACATACCTTCTATAGCCCTTATATCCATTGTCCCATTCTGTCTATTATAAAGAAGTGATGAACTTCCATAGGTCATTTTTACAGTACGGGGATCTGTGTGCCATCTAGTGGCAATCCCATGACAACAACGGTGACGTGCATTTCAATACAGTCTACAATAGGCCAACCTACACACGACCACAAAGAAACAAACCAGTGGGTTAGCAAACATATGGTGTCTTCCTATTCATTCATCTGACTAAGACCCAGTACAAACATATTCTTCTGAGTGGAACCTCGAGCAGTGGAGGCTGCTGAAGGGGGGAACGGCTCATAATAACGTCTGGAACGAAGCGAATGGAATGACATCAAACACATGGCAACCGTGTATTTGATGTATTTGATACCATTCCACTTATTCTGCTCCAGCCATTACAACAAGCCTGTCCTCCCCAATTAAAGTACCATCAACCTCCTGTCATCAAGAGAGACTCTTTTCCATGGTAAAACCAGACATATTTCAATCCATCTCTAAATCCGAGATAGCTTGTTGTGAGACACATCGGTGTTGCATTCCTACCTACCAGCTGTTTAGCCTTGTCTATGCTGCAATACAGACCTGTCATTGACACAACAGAACAGAATGCCTCAGTTCAAAGCTACATGAATATGCATAGATGTAGCTTAATCATGCTTGTTGTAATGGCCGCGTTCCAGGTTGATGTTTTTGCAGTCGTGCTGCACGTTTCCGAGGATTGCTGTGTCATTAACAGGTTGTATGTATCAAGCGTCTCAGAGTTGCTGACATAGGATCAGATTTTGTGTTTTAGATTATAATGAATATGATTATATGGACAGGGGAGACCTGACTCTAGATCAGAACTCATACTCTGAGACACTTGATACATACAACCCCTGATGATTAGCCCGCGACACAACTGCAAAAAGGTTAAGTGAACCGCCTGGGCCACTTAACCTGGATCAGCACCGATGTTTCAAGCAGTGAGCAAGTGTGTGCCTCTGCTTTGAGGAATCTATGGGTGTATCTCAGTCATCTAAAATGGGTTCTTCTCCTTGTTTCCTTTCCGCCATTGGCATCCACCATACTGCTTTAAATTTTCAGATGAGTACAGATGATGAAGAAGAGACGAGAGCAGGAAGCTACTCCAGACTATTGAGATGCACCCAAAGAGAGCAGTCACTGCAATGTCAATGACATAATAAACCCTGTGTTTAAACAGCCTTTTTAAAGGGGTACAAATATACTGTAGTGTGTTGTTTTATCATTGGTAGTCACCTATCACACCATTCCAAAGGTGTGTGCGTGCACTTGCACACGCACGCACTCACCACAGCAGGTTGGTGGCACCTTAATCGGGGAGGATGAGCTCGTGGTAATGGCCAGAGCGGAATGAGTGGAATGGTATCAAACACATGGTTTCTATGTGGTTGATGCCATTGCATGAGCGTCGTTCCAGACATTATTATGAGCTGTCCTCCCCTCAGCAGCCTCCACTGTCACACACACACACACATACAGCCCTTGTGTTCTTGGGGCAGCACCCATGGTAACGAACCCTGTGAATTCACAACACGTTTGTGACTCTTGGGGCCTGGGAACATAGATTGTGCTACTCTCATCAGTTAAGCTGAGGTTTCCACATGCACACTCTCTCTGTGTGACTGGATGGCTGCAGCGTCTGTGTGTGTGTGTGTGTGTGTGTATATGTGTGTGTGTGTATGTCAGTCAGAGGGTTCAGGGAGTTTGTGCCCACGCAGAGAGTGGTAGAGAACCTTTTAAGGTACCTGCAGGGATTCCGTGGTAGAGCACCATTTTAGGTAACACGCTGTGCCACTGTAGGCTCAATTAGAGTGGAGATGACGACCTCACGAAGGCCTTTAGTGACACTGTGTTAACTGTTAACCATCTGTCTCTCTAAAACTCTTAGACATAATCTTCAAAACTACAGACATAGAGTGACACACAGTGCAAGACGTTGTGGCTGATGAACATAAACAGCTGATGGTCATTGCATTCCAGTCACATAATTGATATACAGGGAACTTAGACTACTAACTAAAGTGTTCGAACAGGGGTGTTCATTCCATTGAGTTTAGTGTCTGTTTATTTTTGTTAAGACCTAGACAACCAGGTGGGAGGAGTTCCTTACTAATTAGTGACCTTAATTCATCAGTCAAGTCCAAGGGAGGAGTTAAAACCCGCAGACACTCAGCCCTCCGTGGAATGAGTTGGACACGTGAACTAGAATGACAGCTAAAATGTCATCCCCTGAAAAGCTAGGTAGGGATGGAAGTCCATTGGAACAGAGAATAGTGACCTCTTGTGGCTAATCCAAAACATGAACCTCCAGTTTAATTATTCATGACAAGGGGGTGTTTTCATCCACAAGGAAGGCTGCCTCTTACTTATACAGCATAACATATCAATGACCTTTTTTGACACATCATTTCTGCCTTTAGTCAATGAAATCTCTCTGAGAGCCGTGGTCAACCCACTGAAGGATGTGGACAGAGAGCTTGTGATTCTACTTCAATATTTACTATACTTAGCACTGAGAGCCCACTATGGTTGTGTTTACACAGGCAGCCCAATTCTGATCTATTGCCACTAATTGGTATTTTAATCAATCAGATTGGCTCTTTAGCCAATAATATCAGAATTCGGCTGCCTCTGTAAACACAGCCATTGTGATTCAGCACGCACCTTAGAACTGAGTCACATCTTCCTCCACGGTCTGGGTTCAGAAGTCCTCTGGTGAAGGAGTAGGCTTCACTGTCTGTTGGAAAGTATTTTTAAAACGTTTTTAAAGAAGATATAATACTGTGTAATTCACCATAATGTAAAAATACGTTTTCATCAGCTCAACCTTTTACCTGTGTGTTTGAGTGTGCAAACTGACTGCTCCCAGTCCCACCTGTGACTAAATGTGATAAAATGACTGTACAACACAAACAAAATACATTTAGTCAACTCATATTCACATGCATCAGACTGTACCATATATAACTGGAGAGAAGTTACAAAAGAACAACAACAAGGCTAGGTTTTACAGGAAATGTTTAATTAGACAACTGAACGCATGCCAGGAAGAACCATGTTACAGCAGAGGTATCTGTTCTCTCCTCGTCCACCTTACACATCGTGAGAGACCGGAAACATACCACAAACCACCAGGAAACCTTGCTATCTGCTGTCCATTATTGCTGTGACAAATCAGTCTTGTTGTATACTGAGGGGGAAACACATTGTTGTATGAAAAGTTGAAGGTCTTAATACAAGTTTTGGGGTTGGAGTATCATCACTGGGGTGTATTCATTAGCAGACACCATAGCAAAACGTTTAGCTACAGAAAACGATTTGCGACAAAAATGTGCGTTTGTTATTGGACAAGTTCAGGTTAGTCCCTCCCCGTTTCGGCCTGTTTGCTTCTGTTTGGTTCCTAGTGAATACACCCCTGGTACATGTTGGCATCTTTGTTTGGGCAAAAATGAAGAATATTCACATCTCTCTTGCACATGTTGCCCACAGGACTTTTACCTCTCACAGGAAACATCTAGAGACAATAGAAAAGATGCACTTAAGTAGCATTCACATGCAGCTTTAACTCAGCGTCCTCAGACTAGGTTTAGATTGGAACCTTTTCCTTACTAATTCTTACATAGGAATTCACAGCTAATGTTTATCAGGTTTTGGGTAGTATTATCTTACATAAAATGAGTATTTGGGATGAACAAATAGGTGGATGGGATTCCAAACTCCAACGAAAACACCTCCTGGGTAGAAAAATGAGCCATTTAGGAAAAGACCAGAAGAGACAGAAACGTAGAAGAGGGTTTGAGAAACTTGTGCTTATCATCCTGAAGGCTCTCAGTCTGGATACTGTAAAACACACAACAACCCCCTGCTCCCACCTTCTCCCCGTGGTTCACTTCCCAAACACGCCCCCCGGAAACACGCCCCCTGTCCTTGACAGAGGAAGTCCGTCCTCATTGGTCCGTTTGTGTTTCTCAACGTGCCACAGTTTTTTTTTCTTGATTATTGATGAGCCAAAATACCAGAATATCAAAAATAAATGCAACCCTTTCACAAAACAATGAGAAATAAATAATCAGTGGTGTTCTGCTTGTATATATTTACATACATAAAGAGTCGTTTTGTTGTTGTATGTATATGTACAGAATCAATAGGCAGTCTGTTTTCCAGACTGAGCACGAACATATGACTGGAATTATAAATTCACACGCAACTCCAGGAGAAAGCAAAGAAAGAAAAATAACTTAAAGGGGCAGGTCAAAAAATTCTACTACATAATTGTTTACCCCTACAGGGATGCAGTGGTTTGTAGGGAGAGAGAGAAGTAAATATCAAATAAAAACAGAAAATAGATTTTTCTTTCATAGGACTCCTTTAACATAAAAAAACCTTACACAGCGAGTAACTGGCGAGAAATAGCTTATTCAAATCATGAACATTGATTGACTACGACATGCACAATGCTTTTCAAGCCTTGGGAGGAAGAGAAGCTTGATTTTGCTGCACAGATCACAGGCTAATGTGGATTTTGTCATTTTATATTGAATAATTCTGTTATTGAACTATAAACAATATGCAGGGCACCGTTGTGGATTGTTAATCAGCTAACTGTGCCCCATTTAATCTGTTTGACCTATAAGACAGTCAAGCTCTATGTACAAGCCCAAAGTGCTCATTCATGAGAGTCATTGTGAATCGAATCAGTTGAATAAAGTTGATCCGACAAACTGTATTGTGGGAAATGCAGTTCACTCTCTGAAAATGACTGTGCTTCTTTTGATGTATTTCGGTTCTAGTTTGTAATCGACTGGACAAATGATTCTTTATCCTTATAGTTCTTCCATTCTCTATATAGTGGACATCCTCTTCCTTCTGCGCATGTCAACAAGGCCAGTAGCTGCAGTAACAGACGTCCCTACTGAACTTAAATGTCTTAACCCCTTCTGAAATGTCTTCTGAAATGTCCTGTAGGGGCCATTGTCCAAACTTGTCCAGAGGTCTGAATATGTATCATCCTCACTGAAAATGAATGTTTTTTTAACCCCATCCCAGTCCTATACGGAAGTAGCGTCTGTACAGAAGGGCTATGTGTCCACCAGATAACTCGGTCCCACTTGCAACACGGACCTGGACTACACAGTTCCTCAAATTGTACCCCCTGGGCCACTATATCCACATGGTTAGCATGTACAGTACGCATACGATTCCAGTTTAGCCTCAGTCTTCAATGTCCTGTTAGTCGCCAGGCTTCTCCAAGTCTTCACAGGGTATTTGTGTGTGTGTGTGTGTGTGTGTGTGTGTGTGTGTGTGTGTGTGTGTGTGTGTGTGTGTGTGTGTGTGTGTGTGTGTGTGTGTGTGTGTGTGTGTGTGTGTGTGTGTGTGTGCTTTATGTGTATGTTTTAGGGCATTCCATTTGGACGGTATATTTCTGTCTCCATATTATGTGTGAATGAGCACATGACCATGAGTATTGCATTATGTGGGATCCTACATTACATCTTTATGGGATAGCAAGTCTATATTTTAATGTACAATATGTGTGTAAGTGTGTGTGTTGCTGTGTGTGTGTCTCAGACACTCCGCGGGGGTCTCTGTTGCTCATGGGTTCTCCTGTTTCGCCCCTTCTTATTCTCCTGCATCCGCCTCCACTTGGCCGTGTGCTGGGGTCCACCTCTGGCCCCACCACCAGGCACCTGGGTTCCCCGGGCGCCTTGGCCCTTCTGGGGGCTCTGGGTGTTGGGTGTGGCCTGAGAGTTCTGGGCATTCTGGTTGTTGTTTTTAGGGGCCTGTGCCTGGGTTAGCGTACCCGCATGGTGTTGCACCTTCTGGGGGTTCGTGCTCCGGGGGCTACCTTCTTTGTTCTGCTGCTGCACCGTAGGATGCCCGCTCTGCTGCTTCTGGGCATTGGGTGCACCTGCGCCAAGAGGACTACTTTTAGGCTTTAGGCCTGAGCTTGGAGCTCCGCCGTCAGGCCTTGCCAGACTTTGGTCATTGGTGGTGATGGTGGGGGTTTTCAGACGCCGCTGCTTGCGCTCCTTCCGCCACACACGCTCGCAGAACTCCTCCACGCTGTTCAGGTCAGGGTGGTCGAGGAGGGAGAGGAAATCCCTGTACCACAGCTTGTGTTTTGTTGAGTGCCCTGCACCAGCAGGCCCACCTGCACCACCAGACCCACTACCTGCGCCACCAGACCCTCCAGCTCCACCCTGAGGCCCACCAGGCAGCAGCTCACCCAGCCTCTGTGTGGGGATGACCTGGAGGGAGAGGCGGAGGAGGGGCTGGATGAAGCCGTGCTCCACAGCGTGGCAGGTGTAGACGCCTGAGTCGGCCTGGGTGAGGATGCGGATGAGCAGGCCCTGCTCCGTGCGGATCATCCTGTCCTCCGACTTGATCTGGAGAGAGAGATGGAGAGGGAAATGAGGGGGATGGGAGGAAAGGAGGGGGAATAGAAAGGGTGGGGTGGATTCAATATCCACTCAATATGGTTACATTTGAGTGCATGACAAATTATTAACAAACTGAAGCAATTTCAGGTAATCATTTGTGAAGGTTTTGTGTGCTTGCAAAGTTATTGAAAATGATTGGGACGTTATTGAGAATGATGGTGAATAGGACACATCTTGCATGCAGAGTGTGTGTGTACCCACCTCATGTTTGCGGTCCTCGTTGGGTCTTTGGAGCTGCCAGTAGATGAGGGCTCTCTGGGACTTGGGACTACACTCCAGGAACATGCTGCTGTTCTCCACTCCGTACACACTCCTGTCCTCCACATGACCCAGCCCGTCCACGTCATCTACACAGACACAAGGATAGGGTTACCAGAGAAACACCACAGTGGGGTTTTGTGTGTGTGTGTGTGTGTGGGTGTGTGTGTGTGTGTGTGTGTGAGAGGAAAGCGTAAAATAAAAATATAAAGCGTTTGTACCATGATGCTGCAGGTCAGAGCACTGGGAGAGGGGATCTCCATTCCTGATGTCCTGGCGTCTCGTCCTCCTATGATACAACCAAAGAAACATACACATGTTAGATTGTGTTCCCAGTGAGTTAATAAACGTCCCTCACACACAACATATCAACCTGTAGGTGTCGGTCAGGCCCCTCACTGCTCTGTTTCCTCAGAAATATTTCTCTTATTTCCAGTGATTGAGGGCTCTATGTACTGTGACGTTTCTACCACTAGAGGGCGATCTTAACCAGTGGCACAGCTGACACATTTGTGCAGTACAACTGAAGAACAGACCAGAACTGTTTATTTCACCATCAGTCCTCTGTTAAGTCTGATGCTATTGAGTGGGTGGATAAATAAAAAGAGAGAAAATCACAGGCACATTTAAAAACAACCTTTGCTTCTATTAAAGGAATGATTCATTGTGATTCATCGTTCAGGGACATGTCATTACTAAACATGAAACACAGATAGCCTGGGCCTTGAAAATCCTGAGTATGTCCTCCACGACTTGAAAGACCCTTTAGTCGATACAGTGTGTGTGTGTGTGTGTGTGTGTGTGTGTGTGTGTGTGTGTGTGTGTGTGTGTGTGTGTGTGTGTGTGTGTGTGTGTGTGTGTGTGTGTGTGTGTGTGTGTGTGTGTGTGTGTGTGTGTATGTTTTAGAGCATTCCATTGGGGCGGTATTTTTCTGTCTACATATTATGTGTGAATGAGCATATGACCATGAGTATTGCATTATGTGGGATCCTACAACATGCTTCCCTGTGTACCCTATGTGTTCCCTGGTTCATTACCACTAAGATCATATGCTCTTACGTGTCGTAAAAATCTGAAGGGAGAGAGGGAGCACAGCCAAAGGTGGAGGTCTCTAGGTCTCGTGTCAGGGTTTCTATAACCATACAGGACATATATATATATATATATATATATATATATATATATACACACACACATATAAACAACATGTACACACACCCATTTACCCACCCACACACACACACATAAATAAATACACTTACACATGCATACATCCCCTCCGACGCACACACCCTGCTCCTACCCAACACCCAGACACACACACTCCACCACTCTTCCTACATTTCCTCCCAAGCATTCCTGCCTTTGGCTGTCTGAACACGTGCAGGGCAGTCCGAGTGCCTGCTGAGCCGAGCCCGGGCGTCTGGTTCTCATTTAGCTGGAGAATAAAATATTTGGAGAGTACTGAGCGCGCCCCAGCAGCTCTGACCAAGGGTGTACCACCACCCCTCTACCGCCCTCCTTCTGAGGCTGCTATTCAATTCACTCATACTTCCCTAGTGTAGATGTTGATCTGAGGTCAGTTTTGTGTTTTCGGACCTGATGGTTAGGGTTAGGTTTGAGGGAGGGTACGCTGATCATAGATCTGTATTTAATAGAGAGTTGTGCTGGACGGAGGTGGAGGGCTGGTAGTGGTCAGGCTAATCCTGCTGGATGGAGAAGGTCATTTATGGGTGTGTTTGTTCATAGCTCTCGGCTGGTGGGGTGAAGAAGTCAGACGGCTCATGTTGGCCTATTATTTGGTGTGTGTGTGGCTATGTGGGTGTTTTATAACTCTTGGCTATAGGGTGAAGTGGTTCTAACACTGCTACTGGCCAGGACTGTTTATGTGCGGGGAAGCATGGTTTTACCACCCCTGAGCTGTGGAATGCACAACAATCACACAAATTGAATGTGTGTACCAGTGTATTTGTGTACGTGTACAAAGGCAAGAACAGTAGGTGAACCCTTTGGAATTACCCGGATCTCTGCATAAATTGGTCATCAAATTTGATCTGATCTTCATCTAAGTCACAACAATAGACAAACACAGTGTGCTTAAATTAATAACACATAAATAATTGTATTGTTCTTGTCTATATTGAATATGTCATTTAAACATTCACAGCCTAGGTTGTAAAAAGTATGTGAACCCCCCAGGCTAATGACTTCTCCAAAAGCTAATTGGAGTCAGGAGTCAGCTAACCTGCAGTCCAATCAATGAGACCAGATTGTAGATGTTGGTTAGAGCTGTCCTGCCATATAAAAACACACACAACATGTGAGTTTGCTGTTCACAAGAAGCATCGCCTGATGTGAACCATTCCTCAAACAAAAGAGGACCTACGATTAAGAATTGTTGACTTGCATAAAGCTGGAAAGGGTTTCTCTCTAAAAGCCTTAATGTTCATCAGTCCACAGTAAGACACATTGTCTATAAATGGAGAAAGTTCAGCACTGTTGCTACTCTCCCTAGGAGTGGCCGTCCTGCAAAGATGACTGCAAGAGCACAGCGCAGAATGCTCAATGAGGTTAAGAAGAATCCTAGAGTGTCAGCTAAAGACTTACAGAAATCTCTGGAACATGTTAACATCTCTTTTGACGAGTCTACGATACGTAAAATACTAAACAAGAATGATGTTAATGGGAGGACACCACGGATGAAGCCACTGCTCTCCAAAAAAACCATTTCTGCACGTCTGAAGTTTGCAAAAGTGAACCTGGATGTTCCGCAGCGCAACTGACAAAATATTCTGTGGACAGATGAAACTACAGTTGAGTTGTTTGGAACGAACACAACACTATGTGTGGAGAAAAAAAGGCACAGCACACCAACATCAAAACCTCATCCCAACTGTAAAGTATGGTGGATGGAGCATCATGGTTAGGGGCTGCTTTGCTGCCTCAGGGCCTGGACAGCTTGCTATCATCAATGGAAAAATGAATTCCCAAGATGATCAAGACATTTTGCAGGAGAATGTTAGGCTATCTGTCTGCCAATTGAAGTTCAACAGAAGTTGGGTGACGCAACAGGACAACGGCCCAAAACACAGAAGTAAATCAACAACAGAATGGCCTCAACAGAAGAAAATACACCTTCTGGAGTGGCCCAGTCAGAGTCCTGACTTCAACCCGATTGAGATGCTGTGGCATGACCTCAAGAGAGCAGTTCACACCAGACATCCCAAGAATATTGCTTAACTGAAACAGTTCTGTAAAGAGGAATGGTCCAAAATGTCTCCTGTTGTGCAGGTCTGATCCACAACTGAGTTTGGTTGAGGTTGTTGCTGCCAAAGGAGGGCCAGAGTTCACATATCTTTTTCACCCTGCACTGTGAGTGTTTACACCATGTGTTCCATAAAGACATGAAAACATATCATTGTTTGTGTTATTAGTTAAAACAGACTGTGTTTGTCTATTGTTGTGACCTAGATGAAGATCAGATCAAATTTTATGACCAATTCATGCAGAAATCCAGGTATTTCCAAAGGGTTTACATACTTTTTCTTGACATTGTATGTGATATGTGGGCATGTGCACACATGTCCCTAAATGCTTGTATGTGGATTCTGTGTATATATGTGTATGCATAGGAACTTTTCTGTCTGTTTGTCTTTCTGTGTGTGTGTGTGTGTGTATTCATACTTTATGTTTACAAACCAGCATCCTACTACTTCAGACCCTCATTCTGCTTTTCTGCATTCATACTTGCCTGTGTGTGTCCCTACGAGAATGTCTGTGTGTGTGTGTGTTCTTACCGCTTGGCGGTAGGGAAGTAACGGGAGCACTCTGTTCCATCCCAGGCACAGTAGGGGTCACGGGCCAGACAGCACTCAGCGCAAGCCTTCCCGTACACCTCACAGCGGTGCAAAGGCATCTGGGAAACGCCTAGCGCCGAGCCCAGGTACAGCTGTTGCTGTTTGGTGGAAAGCTCCATTGCTGTGATGGGGGTGGGCTCCTGCAGAAAGACACAGTTAGAGAAGATATAACACTCTGATTCATTTAGACACCCCCCTCATAACTCCCTATGGAATTTCCCCACTCCTCCCTTTTATTTCAGAGCTAGACATTGATCATGTACCCTTCACTTCCCAACAAAATGACTGGTGTTCTATTACACTCCCTTGAATATTTTCCATGTAAATACAATCAATTATAACCATAACCAGTTTCCCAGTGTGTGACCGTACCCTGAACACGGTCATCTCCTCCAGGACCACCTCTTCCAGGTCATGCCAGCTCTCTCTTGGGATGGTAACCACCTTCAGGACCGTGCCCAGGTCTACAACAGGAAACATACATCAGTATTCAGTTATCTATCTGACTCTAACCACCTACAGGACCGTGCCCAGGTCTACAACAGGAAACATACATCAGTATTCAGTTATCTATCTGACCCTAACCACCTTCAGGACTGTGCCCAGGTCTACAACAGGAAACATACATCAGTATTCAGTTATCTCTCTGACTCTAACCACCTACAGGACCGTGCCCAGGTCTACAACAGGAAACATACATCAGTATTCAGTTATCTCTCTGACTCTAACCACCTACAGGACCGTGCCCAGGTCTACAACAACATACATCAGGAAACATACATCAGTATTCAGTTATCTATCTGACTCTAACCACCTACAGGACCGTGCCCAGGTCTACAACAGGAAACATACATCAGTATTCAGTTATCTCTCTGACTCTAACCACCTACAGGACCGTGCCCAGGTCTACAACAGGAAACATACATCAGTATTCAGTTATCTATCTGACTCTCAGTTATCTATCTGACTCTAACCACCTACAGGACCAGGACCGTGCCCAGGTGCCCAGGTCTACAACAGGAAACATACATCAGTATTCAGTTATCTATCTGACTCTAACCACCTACAGGACCGTGCCCAGGTCTACAACAGGAAACATACATCAGTATTCAGTTATCTCTCTGACTCTAACCACCTACAGGACCGTGCCCAGGTCTACAACAGGAAACATACATCAGTATTCAGTTATCTATCTGACTCTAACCACCTACAGGACCGTGCCCAGGTCTACAACAGCACATTCAATACACTACAATATAACTGTTCAGTCACTTAAGGTCAAAAGAAGGAGGCAACGAATCATTGCAGGATTTCCTTTTTATTGAAGTTGATGTCAAGGTGAACTTTGCTCAAGGGGACATTTGCTTGCCTTAGGTGCTCATGCAGCGTAACAACCTTGAGCACAAATCATAAATTCCCCCCCAAAAAACGCAGACTTTTTTTAACGTAGCATTCAACCAGTTGGATTGCTAATTAAAAAATAAATGAATCATATCTCACTGACCTGTTCCAATGAACATGACGTCGTACTGTCCGTCCTCGGCCTCCACCTTGTCCACCACTAGCTGGGAGAACTGGTAGTCCACATCAGTCCTCACCACGATGGGACGACCCCCGATGGGGTGCACAGGGTTAAACATGGCCGGGTGGCCCCGCGCAAAGGTGATCACATCATCAGGGAGGTCCTTGGTGGAGTCAAAGCCCCCAAAAGTTTTACTGGGGCACTATGAAGAACAAGAGGCTATAGGTCAGGTTTAATACATCTATGTGTCTGGAACTGAGGTCATAGCTGGGGCACTATGAAGAACAGGAGGTTCTAGAGTTAACAAGTCACATTTAATACATCTATGTGTCTGGAACTGAGGTCATAGCTGGGGCACTATGAAGAACAGGAGGTTCTAGAGTTAACAAGTCACATTTAATACATCTATGTGTCTGGAACTGAGGTCATAGCTGGGGCACTATGAAGAACAGGAGTCACATTTAATACATCTATGTGTCTGGAACTGAGGTCATAGCTGGGGCACTATGAAGAACAGGAGGTTCTAGAGTTAACAAGTCACATTTAATACATCTATGTGTCTGGAACTGAGGTCATAGCTGGGGCACTATGAAGAACAGGAGGTTCTAGAGTTAACAAGTCACATTTAATACATCTATGTGTCTGGAACTGAGGTCATAGCTGGGGCACTATGAAGAACAGGAGGTTCTAGAGTTAACAAGTCACATTTAATACATCTATGTGTCTGGAACTGAGGTCATAGCTGGGGCACTATGAAGAACAGGAGGTTCTAGAGTTAACATGTCACATTTAATACATCTATGTGTCTGGAACTGAGGTCATAGCTGGGGCACTATGAAGAACAGGAGGTTCTAGAGTTAACAAGTCACATTTAATACATCTATGTGTCTGGAACTGAGGTCATATGTATTTCATGTTGAGCCGTGTTATAATAAGTAGGGAATATGGTTATTGAGGTTATTGTGATGAATACTAATGTTACATTTTCCTTTCATAAGTCACCTATTACCTTGCTATAACTATTGATATTCATGACTTCTATAAAAGTTGACATGTGTGCCATCAGTCACTTGCTACTTCCATATACGTAAATATAGGTATCCGTTGTGAATTACTTGTATTTGTCTATTAGCTTCTAAGTAGCAGCTATGAGGTGCTATAACTTGTCATAACCCCATATGACCCCCTGTGACTCACCGTGCCAGGGCGGGGTAGGGCACCCTCCCCTGGAAGGGTACCCACTGGTAGGTGGGCCCATCTCGGTGGGCATAGGGACCCAGGAAGACCCTCCGGATGTCTGCCATGTTGTACATACACACTGCTGAGCCTTTGAATATGTTACTGTAGAGGGGGAGTAGGGAGGCAAGGAGAGAGGATGAGAAGAGAGGTAGAGGGAAAGAGGGAGAGAGGGAGAGGGAGAGGGAGAGAGAGAGAGGGGGGCAGGAGACTGTGAGACCCATAACCATCACAACATAAGACAATAATAATATCCAGGTCTGATATTATAGCTGTAGAAGAGGACATAATCAAAGCTCACCCTGACATACAACAGACAGACCAAGAAGAATGTTGTCATAATTAAATGGAGAGGATGTCGGTTAGAAACATGGCTGTGATAGAATCCAGCTTCCAGAGAATGGACAGGAATTTAGGCCGGTTACCAACGAGCGAGACCGTAATTCACCCCTAATGGAACACAGTTGGAGGGAATGATGGGAATGCTGTGTTGCAGTATTCCACCACTGTAGGTTTTCCAATGGACAATTCCATCATTTGTTCCAAGTGCTAAAGTGTATCTGTGTGAATCGTAGGGCTGGACAGAATCATTTACAAGAAATGGTTCAAGACCATAAAAATTCCTCTAGAATGAATTTAAACAAATCCATGTACTGCCACAAAATACAAAACAATACATTTTCATTGACTAGATGCACATAATAGTGATTATTTATGGATATGCAGTAGTTTATTGGTCCATCTGAAACTATATTCCCCTGTGGCTTGGGTAAAGTAGTACACTGCGTTATACAGAGAATAGTATCACTTGAGATTAGAGCTGGGCGATGTGGAAAACCATCCATATCACCATAAATTGCCTGAATTGATGCAATAACGACAAATAGAACGTTACGTTTATAACAGCAGTGTTTAACCTTTTAATATTACAACAATAAAAAAGTGGAAAACATATTTCTTTGCAACATATTTCTTTGCAACAAGGCCTATTGAGCAAATGACACTCTGGAGGATCTGTCGTAGACTTGGGAAAAGCAGCTGCGATTCGGCGACCAGTTTGGCGAGTGCCGCTGGCTGTTGAGAAGCTTTCTTGACATGGACATAATGTTTACTATCACATGGCTAACCTTTGTTTAACCAGCTAAACAGCTGCTCTTAGTGAAAATCTTTCTAAAACAGAAAAGGGACACAATTCAATGGATATGAATCAACAAAGAGGTAAGAGTTGTTGGCTATAAGAACATGTTGAAGGATAGCTGCTCACTTTTGTGTCTGTGTGTGCAGGTATACCTCCCTCACCTCTTCAATGAGTATCCCATAGGCCTCTACATTATGGACAAGATATGTGTCTGTGTGTGCAGGTATACCTCCCTCACCTCTTCAATGAGTATCCCATAGGCCTCTACATTATGGACAAGATATGTGTCTGTGTGTGCAGGTATACCTCCCTCACCTCTTCAATGAGTATCCCATAGGCCTCTACATTATGGACAAGATATGTGTATGAAAACCATTATCAAAACAGCTTTTTTCATTCACATTCACCACAAAAACCAAGGTATGAATACTGTCGTGTGCATGTTTTGTTGATCATCTGTATAATGACTATTTTTGGGATTCACAGACTTCACCCTCCCTACACCTCTGATGAATATAACAGGAAACCTGTTAGATCAACATGCACTGCAAAATCATTCTGGCTATGGATACAGAGAACATCACCACATTAACATCAACACGCCAGAGGATATACCCATTAGACTTGGGGCTCTGCTGGGAGTTTACCTCATATTTCGATTTATTCATTCTGCTTTGCTACTAAAATAATAATAAACACTGACAACTGCAATATTATGTTATTGTTCTTATTGTTATGCATATTGTTATTATTAATAATAATAATAATAATAATAACAATATCAATAATGATAATAGGGGAGGGGAGTTAGTTCAAAAATGTACCCCAAAAGGTTCTTCAAAAGGTTATTTGAGGAACCACTAAAAGGGGTTGTTAAAAAGGGTTATTTGAAGAACCCTTTTAAAGGGGTTCCCCGACAGTTTCAATTTGAAGAAACCCTAAAGGATACTCCAGGAACCTTTTATTTTTAGAGTGTACAGCGCAAACTGATCTGGGACCTTGGCTATAAAGCATTAACTGGTCTAGGACCTTGGCTATAAAGCACAACCTGGTCTGGGACCTTTTCCCATAAGGCACAAACTGGTCTGGGACCTTGGCTATAAAGCACTAACTGGTCTGGGACCTTGGCTATAAAGCACAACCTGGTCTGGGACCTTTTCCTATAAGGCACAAACTGGTCTGGGACCTTGGCTATAAAGCACTAACTGGTCTGGGACCTTGGCTATAAAGCACTAACTGGTCTGGGACCTTAGCTATAAAGCACAACCTGGTCTGGGACCTTTTCCTACAAGGCACAAACTGGTCTGGGACCTTTTGCTATAAAGCACAAACTGATCTGGGACCTTTTGCTATAAGGCACAAACTGATCTGGGACCTTTTGCTATAAATCACAAACTGATCTGGGACCTTGGCTATTCAGAACAAACTGATCTGGGACCTTAGCTATACAGTACAAACTGATCTGGGACCAGGCTAGCATATTGTGACAATGACTATAGGAGTTGGCTATACAGCACAAACTGATCTGGGACCAGGCTAGCAGTGATGTGGGTGGTATCGGAGCATCTGTCCACCCAGAACCCCAGATATCAGTAAACCATTAAAGATTAATGGAGGTGCTTTTGTAAAATGTTAATTAGGGAGAAATGCAATTAACCTCTGGGCATACACAAACACTCTAATCCCTGACACGCCTGAATGTTGGACAGACACTAGTGCAGGTGGAATACACACACACACACACACACACACACACACACACACACACACACACACACACACACACACACACACACACACACACACACACACACACACACACACACACACACACACACACCACTGGTATCAGTACCATCGATCTATCAGTAGCAGCCTATGGGCCTCATTAAGTGGAATATTAAAAGCCAGTCCCCTGAATCCCCGGCTCTATTCATCTCTGAAACAGGCCACTTACAAAAATAATTAAACCAGTCTAATTCCTCAAAGCCTGTAATTGAATTTTCAAGTGCTGTGTTACACTGCATGCATTAGAGATGGTGGAGAGGAACAGACCTGCACAGTGATTGGTTAAACAAAATGATGAGCCTGTTTTGTTTGTTAACGAGCTTGGCCTCTCCCTCTCTCTCCCTCCCCCCCTCTCTCTCTCTCTCTCTCTCTCTCTCTCTCCTCTCTCTCTCTCCCCCCTCTCTCCACTCACATCTCCTCTCCCCACCCCCCCCCCTCTCTCTCCTCATTTTCTCTGTACTCATTCTTATTATTAGGTCTGTGATTAATGATGAAGTGTTTGTCCTAATCGTGCGGCGGCGGCTCCAGACAATGCCGCTCGAACATGGCACGCCGAACGCCGCCAGCCGCCTAATCCATCATCTGAAGAAGCCCCCATCGCCAACATTGTTTTTCGCCTCAAGCCGCTTTTAACTCGCTTATTTCATCTCGCACTGCCCAGCAGTGTGTACAGTACAATAGAACCATGGCTCTGGAGGCTACCCCTGTCGAGGTTTGAGCATCGGCCAGGGAGAGGGAGACGTTCCCTGGGGAGCGAGGATTGTGTCCCCCTCCCCCACCCCACTACTTAATCAGATTTAGCTCCACCACTTAATCAGATTTAGCTCCGAGGTTCCACAGAGTTTTACAATGAAAGGGGACAGGTAGCAGAGAATGGGGAAGAGGATTAAAGGGATTTTCAATCTGAGGAGGTGGTAAAACAAGGTGATGTCTGGCCACCTGGAAGATGATTAAAGGGATTTTCAATCTGAGGAGGAGGTAAGACAAGGTGCTGTCTGGCCACCTGGAAGAGGATTAAAGGGATTTTCAATCTGAGGAGGAGGTAAGACAAGGTGATGTCTGGCCACCCTAAAGGGATTTTCAATCTGAGGAGGAGGTAAGACAAGGTGATGTCTGGCCACCTGGAAGAGGATTAAAGGGATTTTCAATCTGAGGAGGAGGTAAGACAAGGTGCTGTCTGGCCACCTGGAAGAGGATTAAAGGGATTTTCAATCTGAGGAGGAGGTAAGACAAGGTGATGTCTGGCCACCTGGAAGAGGATTAAAGGGATTTTCAATCTGAGGAGGAGGTAAGACAAGGTGATGTCTGGCCACCTGGAAGAGGATTAAAGGGATTTTCAATCTGAGGAGGAGGTAAGACAAGGTGATGTCTGGCCACCTGGAAGAGGATTAAAGGGATTTTCAATCTGAGGAGGAGGTAAGACAAGGTGATGTCTGGCCACCTGGAAGAGGATTAAAGGGATTTTCAATCTGAGGAGGAGGTAAGACAAGGTGATGTCTGGCCACCTGGAAGAGGATTAAAGGGATTTTCAATCTGAGGAGGAGGTAAGACAAGGTGATGTCTGGCCACCTGGAAGAGGATTAAAGGGATTTTCAATCTGAGGAGGAGTTAAGACAAGGTGCTGTCTGGCCACCTGGAAGTGGATTGATGTAAAACAAGGTGATGTCTGGCCACCTGGAAGTGGATTAAAGGAGGCAAAAATGATTTTATAAAGGATTGTTTAGGGATTACAGAAAGAGAGAGAGAGAGGACAGTAGAAATATGAGCTTTGTGTGTTTTAATAATTTGTCTAGAATGGTTTCACTGTTATACAGTACAGATCCCCTAGCAAACATAGCACATGTGTACTATGATCAATAGTAGTAGTATTGAATACACACAAGGGCACAGTAGGTTTTATGAATCATAAATATCTAGCTCATTACCTAGAAGTTGTGAAGACAGCATAGATCACTGGGTTCTTAGGATCTTTGGAGCTCATCAGAAAGACATCCTCTGAAACACATAGAAACCACATCGGGACATTAGCACAACCATCCCAACATCATACAGTGTTTCAATGAAACGATGCTACCATACGTACCCCTCTCGGGTAGAAAGTACCCACAGAGAGGCTCACATACACACACGCAGTTCCTTACGCAGCTCGTCGAAGTGTGTGTCGATGCCGTTGAGACCTGGCACTGAGCAGGTCAGTCTGGCCTTGAGGAAGGTGGTCCACTTATTGACCAGACTCCTGTGACCTCCCAGGTCATTCTGCAGGGACAGACACACACAAACACACACACACGTTACACACACAAATAAACACACACACGCTACACACACAAACACATACATGTTACACACACAAATAAACACACACACGCTACACACACAAACACATACACGTTACACACACAAATAAACACACACGTTACACACACTCACAATACACACACAAATAAACACACACCGTACACACACAAACACACATACGTTACACACACAGATAGTCTACAGACAGGCATGAAAATCCACAATATATAATACTTGTGTGAATTCAGCTTTGATACTGGGGAACATCTGTGTATGTGACATATTTCTGTGTCCCTGTGAATGGAACTGTGTGTGTGAGAGTTTAACATGTCCATGACTTTGTGTGAGTTGAATATATCCATGATGTGTGTGAGAGTTTAATATATCCATGATGTGTGTGAGAGTTTAATATATCCATGATGTGTGTGTGAGTGCATGCTAGTTTGTTTCAGTGTGTTTTGTGTGCGTGTCCATGCGTCCATGTGTGTTTGCGTGTCTGTCTGTGCATGCCAGTGTGTGCATGGGATGCTTGTGTGTGTGTTTGTGTGTGTGTTGTTACCTTACACAGTTGTCCTATGCGGGCAATAGTGGCCTTGCCAGTGTGTTCTCCGTCCATGGCGTTCTCTTTGAAGAAGAGGAAGATCTTATCATCCTCAGGGTTGTCACTCTCTGGGATCAGGTTTACACCTACAAACCTGGGGTCTGACACACACACACACACACACACACACACACACACACACACACACACACACACACACACACATACACACACACGTTAACAAATACACAGGTACAAACACACACGCGCACACACACACACACGAACTGCTTACAGACATGATCAAACATTCAAACACATATGTGCAAACACAGATACATGAGCACGCAAACAAACACCAGCTTGATAAACAAACAATGACTAATTTTCACCAGGGCTTAACCATGAAACCCTCATATCCGCATTAAACCAACCACTATTTAATTCCACCATGTCCTCCATCCTCCAGTCCTCCATAACCCCTATTAGAAGACACCTCCATCCTCCAGTCCTCCATAACCCCTTTTTAGAAGACACCTCCAAACAAACACATATGACTCTGATTCTATGTAATATACACTTCAGAATGTGTAACAAATGGCACCCTATTCCCTATATAGTGCACTTCTACATAGGGAATAGGGTGCCATTTGGGACACAGCCCTAATGCATCGATTGCAGATTTCGGAGTGCGAGGAAATCAAACTCCTAAATGACTTGAGCCAAGAGCCTAGGGCTTGAATATCCCCAGCTAGAGGGATAGAGCTCTTTACGGAAAACTGATCTGGGAGCAGTCAGTCATGGAGGCGTCGGCACGGGAAAGGAGAGATGGCGTTTCGCCAACCCAACTAAGTTAGAGAGAGAGCAACAAGCGGGGCAGTGTTATGGTGGCGGTAAGCTCCACACACACACACACACACACACACACACACTGACACACACGCACACTGACACACACACGCACAAGGGTGCGAATATATTTGGCCACAACTGTATATACACACACACTCACACAATACAGGATGTGGCCGTGAAAAGGAGACCCCTGGCCAAAGCAGGACCTTTACGCCCAGATTTATACTGTCTCCATGTGGGTGAGAGTCCCAAACACAGATATGCAAGTACACACACACACACACGCACAGACATTTAATAAATGCACAGTGCGCGAGCAGACGGATGCACACACACACAGCCATTTAATAAATGCACAGTGCGCGAGCAGACGGATGCACACACACACAGACATTTTATAAATGCACAGTGCGCCAGACCACACACACAACCCCCCGCAAACACACACACACACACACCACAACGGCTGCACTCATGCCATTCAATACATTTAATGTCGGACAAAGGCCACTTCATTGGTCGTGGGCTTAACTATAAACCCGAGTTAGGAGTGTTAACAGATCGGGAGGATGTGTAAATAAATGTCTGCCACAGTCTGTCTGGCCAACCTAGGGTCTGAAGCCTTCTGAAGTGCATACCTATTCACATAGCCATTAAGGTTTCTCTATGAAGTAGGAACGCCATGCAGGTCATTCATACTAGTCTAGAGTCTAGAATAGAAAAGAATCCATTCTGGTAATCCCCAAATTACAATAACCAGAGAGGATTTATCCGGAGCCAGTGGATGGAGAAGCCAACAGACAATAGGAGGATTAAGGTGAGAAGATTACCTTTTGGGTAAATCGCTCTTTCTGAATGTGTCACGGCATTCATCATCATGGAGTGGGTTTGGGGGTTCACTGTTCTGTGAATGGGAGGTGGGGCTGTAAAGGGGTGGTGGTGGGTTGAAATTTGACGTCGCTGCCGGAAAACAGCTGAGGGGATTAACTCCATGGGAAAGAATATGGATTCCGGGGAAAAAAACATAAATTGACCTTTTGTGCGGCAGCCATTAAATCCTTGGCTATGCAGGCAGACTGACAGAGTGAGGGCTCCTCTCCTTCCCACCCCTGGCTAATCTCACCAGCACCAGCAGCCACACACATTCATACACACACTGACTTTATGAATGGGGATCTGATATCTATGTCTGTCTTTGAATGGGATCTCATCAGAGACACTCACGGCTTATAGATAGGACTAAGCTCTGTCCGACAGCTATTTAAACCAATGAATGGCGTCCTCTCGCCAATTGACCAATGAGAAGGTTCCTTTGATGCGCTTTAAAGGATTAAGTGTATCATGTCTATATTATACTATCAAGAGCCCCCTCTCCTATCGACCAATAAAAAGGGCTGATTCATATAATTTCAGCCAATTAAGGTTGTTGCCTACTGTCTCATATCATCAACGGTTCCCTCTTGTTCATTTCAATTAGTTATACCTCTGCAAATACAATTTAATCAGAAGTGTCTTATTTGATTTCTCCCTTGGAAAATAGCTTTTTGCTTTAATGTGATCGAGCTGTATAATAAAAAGTACCATTGAGCCATCTAGAGTCATGTTGCTCAGTCCTGATAGGATGATGCTCCCCGAGGGTGCGGAAGATGGCAAAGTCCCTTCCCATGAAGTCTGCCGATGTGCCAGAGTACAGCTCCCCATCTGCCAACCAGAAACCAGGGTCAGCAACAAGCAGCCAATGAGATTAGAGATGTTAAGTGTCAGGAAGTCCACTGGCAAACTCCAACCAATCACAAGTGGGATTAGAGTCGGACTCACCTAACATTATGGACGCAGAGAGCATCTTGGGGTCGTAGGGGCTTTTCCCCGGCCGTTCTCGAAGTGGGACGACTCCAGTCGAAAGATGTTGTCCTGAAGGGAAAGATCAGTGTTCAAGAATAGTCCGTAGGAAACCCATCTAGAACATTCCAAAACAACACGCAAATGACACAAAAGTTGCTCACTATATAAGGAAAAGTGTCATATTAGTGCACTACAGAAGGAATATGGTTTGCAAGAAGTTCACTAAATGGGGAATAGTGTGTCAAATTAGTGCACTTGATGGGTAACAGTGTGTCATTAGAGACCTGAAACACGTACTGTGGAGTAGAGCTGTACCTTATTGACCCTTGTAGATGTATATTAATAACTGACAGACCCCGTCAATCTATGTAAAATAGCACCATGCTATACACACACACACACACACACACACACACACACACACACACACACACACACACACACACACACACACACACACACACACACACACACACACACACACACACACACACACACACACTCACACACACACAGAACCCATTATATTAATGCAGGACAAGATAGTGATTTCCCCCCCTTTCCACAGTTGAACAGTTACACTGTGTGGGATCATTGATTAAGCTGTATCTGCTTATCAAGATGATTGATTAAACTGTTGTGTGGGAGAACGATTTCCGCTTGTTAATGTGGGCCTGTGTAATGAGCTTTTTCCCCCCACTTTGCACAAATGAAATCATTGATTAGAAACACTGAATGAGTGGGAAATAGTCACAACAGAAAATAATGATCTAGTCCCTTGTCTTGGTGCAATTTAGATTCTATTGGAGGTTAGGGGGTGGTGGTGTGTGTGGGGTGGTGGTGTGTGTGTGTGTGTGTGTTGTTGCCCCTTACCTCTGCCCGTTTGCCCATCTCCAGATAGGCACAGATGGGGTGGAAGGCCCCTGTACCACAGATATACAGGTGGGTGGAGTTGTAGGGTTGGAGCACTCGGATGAAGTTGGAACACTCTTTCTGACAGGAGACGAGAGACAAACACTTCATCAACATCTCATCAACTTGGGCTCCCGAGTGGCACAGCGGTCTAAGGCACTGCATCTCAGTGCTAGAGGTGTCACTACTGACCCTGGTTTGATTCCAGTCTGTATCACAACTGGCCGTGATTGTCTCATAGGGACTCTAACCCGGCCAAACCCTGGGTTAGTAAATAAGAATTTGTTGTTAACTGACTTGCCTAGTTAAATAAAGGTTCAATAAAGGTTCATACATTAAAAAAATTAAAACACTTGATCAGTTTCAAAGTCTCTAACAAACAACACTCACATGTTAAAACTGGAATCCTTAATGATGTAACAGCCATGTCTGTTTGAGATATTCCAACAACAAAGAAGTTACTGGAGACAGAAGAGCACAGTATGTACTGCTATTTGTTTTTCCTTGCTGCATGACTCTCCTCAGCTCGGCAACAAAGACAACAACAACGGTGGTGGGGCCAGTGGCGCTGTTTCCCCATCCTGCGGAGTCCATCTTTAAGTGTCCACATAGCATCTAGCATTTATTGTATCTGTGTAATTATATACAGCTACAACTAAGCAAATTAAGCAACGATTCAGTTAATATGCTAGTAACTACTTCGAACCAAAGTTTGTCCAGTTTTGCTGATTGCAGTTCAATCGTTATTTTAACTACCTTATCTGCAGTTATCTTGATCAGCTGAGCTACCACATTCTGCCTACCAAAGTAGCTCTAGAATACAGAGGTAAGGACATAGTGAGGACAATATGTCTGCGTGCTCCAGCTGTCTTAAAGTGCTGTAGGTGCAACCTAAAACAACTTCAGATTTGATCACTCCAGGCATAAGTAAGACTTGGTGGTTGGCGCTACTGGAAAGCTCCTGCAATCTGAAGTAGGAGTTTCCAGGTCCGGTTGCTGTGGTAAATTGCTTGTGAAATGAAGTGGCGTTCAGTTTTGCTGAAGGAAATGCCACCTGTGAGCTAAATCAGGCCATGACTGTGTCCTAAATGCTCCCCGTTCCCTCTACAGTACACTCTGTTTGACCAGGGCCATGGGTAGACCCAGAGGTCATATGGTGCCATTTGGGATGCATCCCATGTTCACATCAGATCTCTAATGATCCGTCCGTCCATGTGTGTTTCCATGTGTGTGTCCGTCCGTGTGTGTGTGTGTCCGTCCACCTGTCCATCCGTAGGAGTTTGTGCGTGTGTGTTTGTGTGTGTGTCCGTCCGTTCTCCGTCAGTGTGTGTGTATTCACGTCAGATCTGTAGTGATCCATCTGGTTGAATTTACTGAAGGTATTTGGACTCCCAGCCTCAGCACATGTGGATAGTCCCAGTGCTGGGAGACTGTTTATGCTAACCCTAATGAATGGGATTAGTTCATGTTCTAGTCCTCTGGTAAGTCTTCTACAGGGTTCAGTAGGGTACACACATGCTAAAACGATGAAGGCACGATTCATTGATGAGGAATACACACCTTTAGTTGACTGAAACACACACACACACACAGACACACACAGACACAAAGCCCATTCCAGGTTAATACACACACACACGCATCTCTTTCCCGGGTCATTAAGAAAATAAATACGGACCTTCTGTGTCAATAAAAATCCTAAACCGAAGGATTATGTTCTGTCTGCACAGAGCCACCTCTAGTCTCAGGGATGCTAACTGCTCAGGCTTCCCTGTCCCTCACAGCAATGAGACATTACATTTATTTCCTTGCTTCACCAATAAGTAAGCCAGGACAGTGGAAGGGGCAAAAATATTTTTTGAAAGGCTGAAAGTTCAACAGATAAGAGAAAATAGAAAATAAACCATTCACGGAGTAAATCACTCAAAAGTTACACGAACGTAGTGTGGAACCTGTTTCCACCATAAGGTCTTCCTCTGTCAAAATGAAATGCCAGATCGGGAATAACTAGCCATGTTGTGTAAAGGCTGCTAAAAGTCATTGATATCTAACTGGACAGGTTTGAAGGATATCAACCTTGAGTTAAACTTTACTGTCAACCCAGGATAGTATCACTAACCCATAGTCAAAACAATAGGTCAACCCAGGATATTATCACTAACCCATAGTCACAACAACAGGTCACCCCAGGATATTATCACTAACCCATAGTCACAACAACAGGTCACCCCAGGATATTATCACTAACCCATAGTCACAACAATAGGTCAACCCAGGATATTATCACTAACCCATAGTCACAACAATAGGTCAACCCAGGATATTATCACTAACCCATAGTCACAACAATAGGTCAACCCAGGATATTATCAGTAACCCATAGTCACAACAACAGGTCACCCCAGGATATTATCAGTAACCCATAGTCACAACAATAGGTCAACCAGGATATTATCACTAACCCATAGTCAAAACAGGTCAACCCAGGATATTATCAGTAACCCATAGTCACAACAACAGGTCACCCCAGGATATTATCACTAACCCATAGTCACAACAACAGGTCACCCCAGGATATTATCAGTAACCCATAGTCACAACATAGTCACAACAGTCACAGGTAACCCATAGTCACAACAACAGGTCACCCCAGGATATTATCACTAACCCATAGTCACAACAACAGGTCAACCCAGGATATTATCACTAACCCATAGTCACAACAACAGGTCACCCCAGGATATTATCACTAACCCATAGTCACAACAACAGGTCACCCCAGGATATTATCACTAACCCATAGTCACAACAACAGGTCACCCCAGGATATTATCACTAACCCATAGTCACAACAACAGGTCACCCCAGGATATTATCACTAACCCATAGTCACAACAACAGGTTACCCCAGGATATTATCACTAACCCATAGTCACAACAACAGTTCCAGTGTCCCTATCTGTGTTCAACCAGATAACAAACCAAGAACCTCTAAACCCAGATATGCTCCACAACCTTTTATGGTTCACAACCATGACCGTTACAAGGGTTACTTGTGTGAAAGTCTTCTTAATGACTTTACCTTATGGGCTTCCTAACATTCCCGCAATGTTCCGGCAACAACAGGGAAGAAGCAATGTCTTCCTCCATCATTCTCACATCGCTATTATATACATTGTAAACTGTCTCATTAATCATCTTACTGACAGAGATGTTTAGATTTTCTCATGGTCATTAGACTAATTTCCAGACAGGCATTTTGTGTCTCCGTGTGTGTGTGTTGTGTGTGTGTGTGTGTGTGTGTGTGTGTGTGTGTGTGTGTGTGTGTGTGTGTGTGTGTGTGTGTGTGTGTGTGTGTGTGTGTGTGTAATATTGAGTGCATGTTGTGTGTGTGCCACTGACAGACATTTACTCAGCCTAGTCAGACATGCTACTCTGCAATTTTCAGGGTGAAAAATGACTTCTCTACACACAAACTGTGTCGTTACCTGAATACCACTGCATCCTCTGGGGAGAGAAGGGTCATTATTGGGAATAACTGATTACTTTCCCTTGAAAGGAGGGGGAATTAGTAGGCAGCTTTGTTTAAGGTAGATGGTTGAGTGTGTTTTGAGAGCACACAGTGAACCTAACATGCAACAGTCTGCAGATACAACTATAACTTCTGAAGTAAATGAGAATCATTTCTCACTCTGCACTGTGTTGAACCATTCAACATTTCCTGCATCACTTGTCTGTTAGGGCTGGGAATTGCCAAGGACCTCACAATATGATATTATCACAAGATTTAGGTGCTGAAATTATATGTAGTGTGATTCTACATGTGGTGTGATTCTGTATGTATAGTGATTCTATATGTATAGTGATTCTATATGTATAGTGATTCTATATGTAGTGTGATTCTATATGTATAGTGATTCTATATGTATTGTGATTCTATATGTAGTGTGATTCTATATGTAGTGTGATTCTATATGTATAGTGATTCTATATGTATAGTGATTCTATATGTATAGTGATTATATATGTATAGTGATTCTATATGTAGTGTGATTCTATATGTATAGTGATTCTATATGTATAGTGATTCTATATGTATAGTGATTATATATGTATTGTGATTCTATATGTATAGTGATTCTATATGTATTGCGATTCTATATGTATAGTGATTCTATATGTATAGTGATTCTATATGTATAGTGATTCTATATGTATAGTGAGTGATATGTCTGATTCTATGTATAGTGATTCTATATGTATAGTGATTCTATATGTATAGTGATTCTATATGTATAGTGATTCTATATGTATAGTGATTCTATATGTGATTCTATATGTATAGTGATTCTATATGTATAGTGATTCTATATGTATAGTGATTCTATATGTATAGTGATTCTATATGTATAGTGATTCTATATATATGTATAGTGATTCTATGTATGTGTGATTCTATATGTATAGTGATTCTATATGTATAGTGATTCTATATGTATAGTGATTCTATATGTATAGTGATTCTATATGTATAGTGATTCTATATGTATAGTGATTCTATATGTATTGTGATTCTATATGTAGTGTGATTCTATATGTATGATTCTATATGTATAGTGATTCTATATGTATAGTGATTCTATATGTATAGTGATTCTATATGTATAGTGATTCTATATTTATTGTGATTCTATATGTATAGTGATTCTATATGTATTGTGATTCTATATGTAGTGTGATTCTATATGTATAGTGATTCTATATGTATAGTGATTCTATATGTATAGTGATTCTATATGTATAGTGATTCTATATGTATAGTGATTCTATATGTATAGTGATTCTATATGTAGTGTGATTCTATATGTATAGTGATTCTATATGTATAGTGATTCTATATGTATAGTGATTCTATATGTATAGTGATTCTATATGTATAGTGATTCTATATGTATAGTGATTCTATATGTATAGTGATTCTATATGTATAGTGATTCTATATGTAGTGTGATTCTATATGTATAGTGATTCTATATGTATGTGATTCTAGTGTGATTATAGTGATTCTATATGTATAGTGATTCTATATGTATAGTGATTCTATATGAGTGATTCTATATGTATAGTGATTCTATATGTATAGTGATTCTATATGTATAGTGATTCTATATGTATAGTGATGATTCTATATGTATAGTGATTCTATATGTATAGTGATTCTATATGTATAGTGATTCTATATGTATAGTGATTCTATATGTATAGTGATTCTATATGTATAGTGATTCTATATGTATAGTGATTCTATATGTAGTGTGATTCTATATGTATAGTGATTCTATATGTATAGTGATTCTATATGTATAGTGATTCTATATCGTGATTGTGTATAGTGATTCTATATGTATGTGATTCTATATGTATAGTGATTCTATATGTATAGTGATTCTATATGTATGTGATTCTATATGTATTGTGATTCTATATGTATTGTGATTCTATATATGTGTGATTCTATATGTAGTGTGATTGATATATGTATAGTGATTCTATATGTATGTGATTCTATATGTATGTGATTCTATATGTATTCTATATGTATAGTGATTCTATATGTATAGTGATTCTATATGTATAGTGATTCTATATGAATAGTGATTATATATATAGTTTGATTCTATATGTAGTTTGATTCTATATGTAGTTTGATTCTATATCTATAGTGATTCTATATGTATAGTGATTCTATATGTATAGTGATTCTATATCTATAGTGATTCTATATGTATAGTGACTCTATATCTATAGTGACTCTATATGGATAGTGATTCTATATGTAGTTTGATTCTATATGTATAGTGAGTCTATATCTATAGTGATTCTATATGTGTGATTCTATATGTATAGTGATTCTATATATAGTGTGATTCTATATGTATAGTGATTCTATATGTATAGTGATTCTATATGTATAGTGATTCTATATGTATAGTGATTCTATATGTATAGTGATTCTATATGTATTGTGATTCTATATGTAGTGTGATTCTATATCTAGTGTGATTCTATATGTATAGTGATTCTATATGTATAGTGATTCTATATGTATAGTGATTCTATATAGTGTGATTCTATATGTATAGTGATTCTATATGTATAGTGATTCTATATGTATAGTGATTCTATATGTATAGTGATTCTATATGTATAGTGATTCTATATGTATAGTGATTCTATATGTATAGTGATTCTATATGTAGTGTGATTCTATATGTATAGTGATTCTATATGTATTGTGATTCTATATGTATAGTGATTCTATATGTAGTGTGATTCTATATGTATTGTGATTCTATATGTATAGTGATTCTATATGTATAGTGATTCTATATGTATAGTGATTCTATATGTATAGTGATTCTATATGTATTGTGATTCTATATGTATAGTGATTCTATATGTATAGTGATTCTATATGTATAGTGATTCTATATGTATCGTGATTCTATATGTATTGTGATTCTATATGTAGTGTGATTCTATATGTAGTGTGATTCTATATGTAGTGTGATTCTATATGTATAGTGATTCTATATGTATAGTGATTCTATATGTATAGTGATTCTATATGTATAGTGATTCTATATGTATCGTGATTCTATATGTATTGTGATTCTATATGTAGTGTGATTCTATATCTAGTGTGATTCTATATGTGTGATTCTATATGTATAGTGATTCTATATGTAGTGTGATTCTATATGTATAGTGATTCTATATGTAGTGATTCTATATGTAGTGTGATTCTATATGTATAGTGAGTGATTCTATATGTATGTATAGTGATTCTATATGTATAGTGATTCTATATGTATGTGATTCTATATGTATGTGATTCTATATGTATAGTGATTCTATATGTAGTGTGATTCTATATGTATAGTGATTCTATATGTATTGTGATTCTATATGTATAGTGATTCTATATGTATAGTGATTCTATATGTGGTGTGATTCTATATGTATGTAGTGATTCTATATGTATAGTGATTCTATATGTATAGTGATTCTATATGTATAGTGATTAGTGATATGTAGTGTGATTCTATATGTAGTGTGATTCTATATGTATAGTGATTCTATATGTATTGCGATTCTATATGTATAGTGATTCTATATGTATTGTGATTCTATATGTATAGTGATTCTATATGTATTGTGATTCTATATGTATTGTGATTCTATATGTATAGTGATTCTATATGTATTGCGATTCTATATGTATTGTGATTCTAAATTTATTGCGATTCTATATGTATTGCGATTAGATACTTTGATTTTAACATTTTGCCTTCAGAAAGTATTTATACCCCTTGACTTATTCCACATTTTAATGCCTGAATTGAAAATGGATTAAATTGACACAATACCACATAATGAACCCCAAGTAAAAAAAAAAATTTTTTTTTTGCAAATGTATTGAAAATGAAATTAAGAAATATCTAATTTACATAAGTATTCACACCCCTGAGTCAATACTTTGTAGAAGCACCTTTGGCATTGATTACAGCTGTGAATCTATCTTGGTAAGTCTCTAAGAGCTGTCTACTCCTGGATTGTGCAACATTTGCCCATTATCTTTTTCAAAATTCTTCAAGCTCTGTCAAATTAGTTGTTGATCATTGCTAGACAACCATGCTCATGTCTTGCCTTTGATTTTCAAGTAGATCTAAGTCAAAACTGTATCTCGACCACTCAGGAACATTTGGCCTTGTGTGTTAGGTTATTGTCCTGCTGAAAGGTGACTTCAGACAGAACCAAGTTTTCTTCTAGGATTTTACCTGTGCTTAGCTGCATTCCGTTTACAAAAAGTGAATTGCTTTACTTTAGTGCCTTGTTGCAAACAGGATGCATGTTTTGGAATATTTTTATTCTGTACAGGCTTCCTTGTTTTCACTCTGTCAATTAGCTTAGTATTGTGGAGTAACTACAATGTTATTGATCCATCCTCAGTTTTCTCCTATTAAACTCAAAATGTTTTAAAGTCACCCTTGGCCTCATGATGAAATCTCTGAGCAATTTCATCCTTTCTGGCAACTGAGTTCAAATATCAATATAATATTGTGCAACAATAATATAACGATATGTAACTGTATCGATCCCCCATCGCTATAATCAACTCTCTCAGATCTTCACGAGTCCACATGGGCTATGGGATTGGGCAATAATCCATAACTGAATCAAATGAGTCACGTTCCTGACTGAATCATACCCAACCTACTGAGTCATCTTGTACAAAGCCCAGTGAATCACCAGTAAGACATTTGGGCAGAGAGTGCTGTACTGTTGCATTTGTTCCAGGGCTCTAAATTGAGTGGAGAAATTCACCACTTAGGAGCTAGGAATGCTTTTGTAATGTCCTAATCAAGCATTCGTGCCCACAAAAACGCAGCTTTCATTGCCTCATTTTCTAGAGTAAACATTTTTACAGCATGCAAATGCCTCATCAATGTGTGTGTGTGAATGCGCGCATGCATCTGTGTGTGTGTGTGTTATAGAGTAAACGTGTGGGTATCTGGTCATGTGTACAGCAGGAATGTCTGTATGTATCTGTGTTAGGGCAGTGCTATGTTTATAACCCAAAACCTGCCACAGACTATGACCCAAGTGGAACCTCTGTGATTTATGGACTGAACTACGTAATCCCACATAATCCTAGAGCCCCCTCCCCCCACTGCATGTGCACTCAGCCATGAAATTAGAAGCAGATACAACACGAGGGTTGTGTGTAAACCCCACATGAGATAACACACAATCTGATACATACAACACACACACACTCTCTCTCTCTCTCTCTCTCTCTCTCTGCGATAACGCACACAATCAGACGGCACACCCACACACACTCACTTCATCTCTCTCCCAAACACACACACAGACACACACACTGAGTTCAGCTGTGCATGCAGAACATTGGTAGATAAATAAACAGAGTGATGTGATGTACTGCGTTCTTGCCGTGCCAACAGAACCAACAAACACACACAGTGGGGAAGGAACGCTTCCAGGGGACCACAAGGTCATGGACACTACTAGCAACGACAGCTATGCTAGTTTGGATCAATGTTGCTATAATGTCGCTTCCACATCATTTCCACAACAAACATCTTCTAAATGTTTCCATCTGACGACACGATGTGGAAAAATATTATTATTAATGTTGCAGGTTATTAATGGTTATTATTTATTAATGTTAGGTTATTATAGGTTATTAATGTTGCAGGTAACACATAGTTACATGGGTTCCTAATGGTAACACACTAGCAACATGTCAGACAAGCTAGTTACATGGGTTCCTAATGGTAACACACTAACAACATGTCAGACAAGCTAGTTACATGGGTTCCTAATGGTAACACACTAACAGCATGTCAGACATGCTAGTTACATGGGTTCCTAATGGTAACACACTAACAACATGTCAGACAAGCTAGTTACATGGGTTCCTAATGGTAACACACTAACAACATGTCAGACAAGCTAGTTACATGGGTTCCTAATGGTAACACACTAACAACATGTCAGACAAGCTAGTTACATGGGTTCCTAATGGTAACACACTAACAACATGTCAGACAAGCTAGTTACATGGGTTCCTAATGGTAACACACTAACAACATGTCAGACAAGCTAGTTACATGGGTTCCTAATGGTAACACACTAACAACATGTCAGACAAGCTAGTTACATGGGTTCCTAATGGTAACACACTAACAACATGTCAGACAAGCTAGTTACGTAGGTTACTAATGATAACACGCTAACAGTATGTCACACATGCTAGTTACATAGGTTACTAATGATAACACGCTAACAGCATGTCAGACATGCTAGTTACGTAGGTTACTAATGATAACACGCTAACAGCATGTCAGACATGCTAGTTACGTAGGTTACTAATGATAACACGCTAACAGTATGTCACACATGCTAGTTACGTAGGTTACTAATGATAACACGCTAACAGCATGTCAGACATGCTAGTTACGTAGGTTACTAATGATAACACGCTAACAGTATGTCACACATGCTAGTTACGTAGGTTACTAATGATAACACGCTAACAGTATGTCAGACATGCTAGTTACGTAGGTTACTAATGATAACACGCTAACAGCTTGTCAGACATGCTAGTTACGTGGGTTACTAATGATAACACTTTTGTCACTTCTAGGTTAGACTACTGCAATGCTCTATTTTCCGGCTACCCGGATAAAGCACTAAATAAACTTCAGTTAGTGCTAAATACGGCTGCTAGAATCCTGACTAGAACCAAAAAATTTGATCATATTACTCCAGTGCTAGCCTCTCTACACTGGCTTCCTGTCAAAGCAAGGGCTGATTTCAAGGTTTTACTGCTAACCTACAAAGCATTACATGGGCTTGCTCCTACCTATCTCTCTGATTTGGTCCTGCCGTACATACCTACACGTATGCTACGGTCACAAGACGCAGGCCTCCTAATTGTCCCTAGAATTTCTAAGCAAACAGCTGGAGGCAGGGCTTTCTCCTATAGAGCTCCATTTTTATGGAACGGTCTGCCTACCCATGTCAGAGACGCATGGGTCTGCCTACCCATGTCAGAGACTCGGTCTCAACCTTTAAGTCTTTACTGAAGACTCATCTCTTCAGTGGGTCATATGATTGAGTGTAGTCTGGCCCAGGAGTGGGAAGGTGAACGGAAAGGCTCTGGAGCAACGAACCGCCCTTGCTGTCTCTGCCTGGCCGGTTCCCCTCTTTCCACTGGGATTCTCTGCCTCTAACCCTATTACAGGGGCTGAGTCACTGGCTTACTGGGGCTCTCTCATGCCGTCCCTGGAGGGGGTGCGTCACCTGAGTGGGTTGATTCACTGTTGTGGTCATCCTGTCTGGGTTGGCGCCCCCCTTGGCTTGTGCCGTGGCGGAGATCTTTGTGGGCTATACTCAGCCTTGTCTCAGGATGGTAAGTTGGTGGTTGAAGATATCCCTCTAGTGGTGTGGGGGCTGTGCTTTGGCAAAGTGGGTGGGGTTATATCCTTCCTGTTTGGCCCTGTCCGGGGTGTCCTCGGATGGGGCCACAGTGTCTCCTGACCCCTCCTGTCTCAGCTTCCAGTATTTATGCTGCAGTAGTTTATGTGTCGGGGGCTGGGATCAGTTTGTTATATCTGGAGTACTTCTCCTGTCCTATTCGGTGTCCTGTGTGAATCTAAGTGTGCGTTCTCTAATTCTCTCCTTCTCTCTTTCTTTCTCTCTCTCAGAGGACCTGAGCCCTAGGACCATGCCCCAGGACTACCTGACATGATGACTCCTTGCTGTCCCCAGTCCACCTGGCCATGCTGCTGTTCCAGTTTCAACTGACCTGAGCCCTAGGACCATGCCCCAGGACTACCTGACATGATGACTCCTTGCTGTCCCCAGTCCACCTGGCCATGCTGCTGCTCCAGTTTCAACTTCCACCTGACTGTGCTGCTGCTCCAGTTTCAACTGTTCTGCCTTATTATTATACGACCATGCTGGTCATTTATGAACATTTGAACATCTTGGCCATGTTCTGTTATAATCTCCACCCGGCACAGCCAGAAGAGGACTGGCCACCCCACATAGCCTGGTTCCTCTCTAGGTTTCTTCCTAGGTTTTGGCCTTTCTAGGGAGTTTTTCCTAGCCACCGTGCTTCTACACCTGCATTGCTTGCTGTTTGGGGTTTTAGGCTGGGTTTCTGTACAGCACTTTGAGATATCAGCTGATGTACGAAGGGCTATATAAATAAATTTGATTTGATTTGATTTGATAACACGCTAACAGCATGTCAGACATGCTAGTTACGTAGGTTACGAATGATAACACGCTAACAGTATGTCAGACATGCTAGTTACGTAGGTTACTAATGATAACATGCTAACAGTATGTCAGACATGCTAGTTACGTAGGTTACTAATGATAACACGCTAACAGCATGTCAGACATGCTAGTTACGTAGGTTACTAATGATAACACTCTAACAGCATGTCAGACATGCTAGTTACATTCCCCTGCATAAGCTGTGTGCTGACAAGTTAAAGTATAGCCTGCAGGTAACATACACCACATGTATCCACCTATTGTGTCAGGCTACATAAGAGTGACATAAGTGGTTATAAAGTGACTCGCAGAACTTACCCCGAGGTCTTTCCCCGCCCACTTGCACTCGTCACGCTTTGAGGGCGTTGCTGGCCATGCGATCTATGGAGAGGAGGAGAGAGGGAGTGTTAGCATACAGAACAGGAGAGAATGTGTCATTGAGAGAGATTATAAACAACAACATCATTGAGTTTCATCTCAATCTCTTCATTCGAAGATTCAATAATGGACACTCTTACTAACAGTTGTGGCTGCTTTGTGTGATATATTGTTGTCTCTACCTTCTTGCCCTTTGGGCTGTTGACTGTGGCCAATAATGTTTGCACCATGTTTTGTGCTGCTACCATGTTGTGTTGCTACCATGTTGTTGTCATGTTGTGTTGCTACCATGCTGTGTTGCATGTGTTGCTGCCTTGTTATGTTGTTGTCTTAGGTCTCTCTTTATGTAGTGTTGTCTCTCTTGTTGTGATGTGTGTTTTGTCCTATATTTATATATATTTATATGTATTTATTTGTTTTAATCCCAGGCCCCGTCCCCGCTGGCCTTTTTCCTTTCGGTAGGCCGTCATTGTAAATAAGAATTTGTTCTTAACTGACTTGCCTAGTTAAATAAAGATGAAATGAAAATAAAATCATTTAAAAGTGAGGGAGTGGTATACTAAGGAACAGAGGAGAGAATGTGTCATATGAACAGAGAGTGTGAGTCATCATGTAAAACAAGAGAGAAAGAGGGCACAATAATAGTCTGGGGTCCATTCAGGGGGTAGTCTAACCAGGAATTGAACCCAGGTTTATGCAAATGATAGTCCAACACATTTGCCATTGCACCAATGGGTCAGAACCTCTGGATGCGTATGCTAAGTGTTGCACGTAGCTTGCTAACTTGTTATGCTGGAGGGAAGTGAGTTTTGAACTATGAAGTAAGAGAGACAGATAGCTTTAAAGGGAATACAGTGTAAGTCACTACCAATTTACAATGGCTCCGAGCTAGCAACATTGGGCCTAGTCTTATTCACTTGCTGGGTCAATATTAATTCCCCCCCAAATCTTAAGGTGGACCCAGGTTCAAAAACATTTGGGAACCCCCTGTATAAGCTTAGCTTTACAGTACTGAAAGTTAAATAACCAGAGCACTCCTGAGGCCCTTTGGAGAATCATTTAAGACTTTCAATTAAAGATGGTTGTCCTTATGGTCTTACCATCTGTCACATTTGTGTGTGTGTGTCCTTCCAGTGTCCCCTGAATTGTAAAAACAGATTGTGTGTTTGTGTGTGTCCCGCCGGTGTCCCCTGAATTATAAAACCAGATTTTGTGTGTGTGTGTGTGTCCCGCCGGTGTCCCCTGATTATAAAAACAGATTGTGTGTGTGTGTGTCCCGCCAGTGTCCCCTGAATTATAAAAACAGATTGTGTGTGTGTGTGTGTCCCGCCGGTGTCCCCTGAATTATAAAAACAGATTTTTGTGTGTGTGTGTGTGTGTCCCGCCGGTGTCCCCTGAATTATAAAAACAGATTGTGTGTGTGTGTGTGTCCCGCCGGTGTCCCCTGATTATAAAAACAGATTGTGTGTGTGTGTGTCCCGCCAGTGTCCCCTGAATTATAAAAACAGATTTTTTTGTGTGTGTGTGTGTGTCCCGCCGGTGTCCCCTGAATTATAAAAACAGATTGTGTGTGTGTGTGTGTCCCGCCGGTGTCCCCTGAATTATAAAAACAGATTGTGTGCTGGGGCCGGACTCATAATAAGAGCTGGAATAATCATCCACAGGCATGAAAGCTGAGGAGTACAACAAGTCATAGAAGTGCAGGTACCAGAATGCAGGTAGGTGCTAGAACATGTGTACCCACCCACACATGGTATGCTCATGGCACTGGAAAAACACCACAAATAGCAGGTTAACAAACACACACAGACTCAACATGCGGGCACACACACACCCTCACACACACCACGTGGGCACACACACACAAACACACACACACACACACACACACACACACACACACACACACACACACACACACACACACACACACACACACACACACACACACACGGGCACACACACACACATCCTTCTATTCATAGCGTATCTCTCTTCAGGATCAGCTGAGCTGTTCTGTCAGACCAAGGGACTTGCAGTGCACATCTGGGTAATTGCATTAGATTTGCTAAATCACCGCTTTTCCACTTATCTTTCTCTGCATTATCAAAGATCTGAATAGGAAAACACATCCGCGCCAAGGGCCCCAAAAAATGATGTAATTCTCTTATATTTAAATAGCCTCTGCAATGCATACAGTGTGTGTGCGTGTGTATGTGTGTTGTGTGTGTGTGTGTGTGTGTGTGTGTGTGTGTGTGTGTGTGTGTGTGTGTGTGTGTGTGTGTGTGTGTGTGTGTGTGTGTGTGTGTGTGTGTGTGTGTGTGTGTGTGTGTGTGTGTGTGTGTGTGTGTGTGTGTATTTCAGCACTTTAAGCGCCTTTGCAGTTTCTCCAGTGCCTCGGTGCTTCTTGTTCACATCAATCTCCACGTCTGTGATAGCTGTCAGAATCAGATAAAAAGACTCTTAACTCTCCTGTAAGCTGTTCCAGGTGGACTGATGGAATTATAAACAGGCCTGTCTAGAAAAAGAGACAGAGAGATGGAGAGAAAGGGATGGAGGGAGGAAATCACAGTAATGGACTCCAGAGAGATGGAGAGAGGAGCAGGAGTGGGTCTCGAATAACAAAGGGTTGCTGCTCAATCAAAGATGTTTTTTCATTTGAACACACTATGTTCACCAGCCAATCAGCATCATACTCTGTGCTCACTAGTCAATGAGCATGACCTCTGCACTCAGAGATCCAAACTTCCAATTAGGATAGGTTTGGATATAACGTCAACCTAAATCCTGATCATGCCGTATAGCAGATCTAGTCAAATGGAATCCCGCCCGCCAACTGGTTTAATTACATTTATTCAATTATATTCCTGTCCCCCAACCATCTACACAGAGGAAAATGATCCCAATGAAAAACATGTAAATACATAGCTCTGCCATAAACAGCTGAGAAGTGCATTCTAATTACTCAAGCATCCTCACTTCCTGTTGCTAATTATTCATACGGATCATCATAGGGAAGTTCAGACAGCTTTCAGCTTTTCAGTATTTATGGGAAATGCGGTCCAAGTCTTCTCCTCTCAGAGTTTGATTTGGCAGTGAGGTCCCTTACATAGCTCCATAGATTTGCTATTATGTGTTTTCATTGGCAGTTACTAAATGGACGGCTTGCCTATACACTGGACCTCCTGTCTGAATCAATATCCACTCTTTAAAAGCAGGTTTATTTTATTTCATGCATATGTGCCTTTTACTGGAAGGATTGAGAATAAGCGGTCCATTGTATGTCTCTATTGATGCAAGACCCATAGAGAAAATGTTGGTTTTGTGTGGTCGTGTGGTCATTGTGTTGTCTTCATAATGTTGACCTTGTGTGCGGTCAAAGAGTAGGACTCTTACCTGTTTGTGCTCTCTGTTGAGATTGACCAAGTCGAAGGAGAAGACGTGGTCCTCGGCACCCACCAACAGTCTTCCCCTCTCCTCGTCCAATAGGAAGGTGTCGTAGCCGGAGCTGTTGGTGAGGCCGTTGAAAGTGATGAGGTTACTGGATTCTACCATCTCTGAAACACACACAGAGGACAGAACATGGATGAGTCTAAAGCAGATAGACAAACATATGGATGGAAGAGGAAGAAAGGTGGACAGATGGATGAATGGATGGGTGGGTAGACAGACAGACTAGGGTTAAACAGTTCCAGTAATTTCCCCCAAATTCTCTGCTTTTCCAGAAATCATGGTTGAAGGATTCTTGGATTTCCAGCTAATTCTCTTGTAATTCCAGGAACCTCCCAACCAGGATTTCTGGGAAATACAGAGAGTTTTGGGAAAGGTACAGAAATTAAACAACCCTAGAATAGACAGACAAAAATATCTAAAGAGCTTCAATTTAGATACGCTGCATGTCGATAGTCAACGGTTATAACCAACAGCAAATGAATTGTGGCACAACAGAGTGTTGTATGACTGTGTTGCTGGTAAAGTGACATAGACAGATGAAGAATTTAAGTTCTGGGAGTTCAGATTTCTCAAGCTAGACACTTCTAAAAAGGTTCACCAAAAACTGCCCTTTGGGATGTCACACAGATCTGGTCAGGCATGACGTAAGGCCTCTAAGGTGGACACTGCGTGACCCAGTCTCAGCATGGCGCAAAAGCTGCCCAAGCATGAGATTGGCTGAATCTTTTATAGGCTTTCGGGACAGGGCTGTGTGTGGTCAGTTAAGATGTGTAGTACAGTGTGTGCAGAGGCATAGCGATAAATAGCAGGTGGAGGCAGGAGAGTAAGTTCCTATAAACCTGTCAGGTCAACTAAACATCCCCCAACCTGAGACAAAACCTCTGAAACGTTTATCACGTTTACTTTTGATGACACATGCAGTAGTAACAGCATGTTGAGACTGCTGAGATAAAGCCAAGCCAGCCTTCATTACACCAACAAAAATAACCAACTCAGAAGACAACAGTGTTGCTATGTTTTTGCCTCTGGTTCCTCAATACAAATCAGAATTGCTACTCAACCAAACAACCTGGTCGAAAAACGTTCCTCGAAAATCTAAAAGAATTATAAAGATAAGTGAGCATGATAATAAAAGAATTGATGCGTCTTTAACAGTTTTTGTGGGTCGGATTCTGCCCTTCTACGTATCTGCTTCCATTTAGACTCCACTCCTTGTACCAGACACACCTGGACATACAGTAGACATACGGCCTGTACAGAAATGACAGGTACATTAAAAACCCATGTCTCAGCACCATGCATCACGCTAGCTCTTCCATCAGCGTCCCCACTGGCAGTCTGGACTGTGATGTCCTCTGAGCCCTGATTGACGGGCGGCTAGAATATCGCCCTAAATTGCACACTATTAACCCTACATAGCGCACTACTGTTGACCAGGGCTCTATGGGTCCTAGTCATCAGTAGTGTACAATGTCGGGAATAGGATGCCACTTGGAACCTTAACCCCAGAGAAGCCATCTGCACCCACTCTCCCGGGGTATTGTGGGTAAGATCGTGGACATCTGTGTGTATAGAGAGAAGAGGAAGAAGAGAGAGGGGGTGGGGGTGTCAGTGATCCTCTCGTCTGTGTCAACATCTCTCTGTATCAAGTGTTCCATGGTATTCCCAATGGGATGAGGAGGGGAAGAGAGCAGGTTGAGGGGGGACTGTGGATCACCCAATAAAGCAGCTCACAGCTCATCTAGGTCGACTAGGGCTGCTTCAAGGCTGAATGTGAGGCTTTTCAAGGTGTGTGTAGTGGTTGGTGTTACAGTACAGATATTGTGCTGCCTGTATCGCCTTTATGGCAACCTGTCTGTCTATGTGTGTGTGTGTTGTTCATAGGTACGTCACTATACAGTACTTGTGTGCAATTCTGTGTGCACGCTGCTGCCTATGTATGCATGACCATCAGTCCTCTAACAGCTTTTCCAACAGTTAGAGCAGATGTAACCAGAGAAGAAATGTTAAGTAGACAAACAGAGACTGGCTGACTGATCCAGGGTCTGGAGGCATCGTCAGTGGCTGGCCCGTTTCATCACGGGGCCAACAGCCTATCAGATAACCCTTTACTCCTAATCAACCAATCAGCTATGACAGCCCCGGGACAGGAAACAAGTTATAGTGAGCACAAGGAAAAGTGCTTTACAGTGAAGGTAATGCTTGAAGAGGTGGACTTCTATTACCTACAGTAAGTAAAGGGGAAATGGAGAGAGTTGGTCAGAGAGGAAGGGAAGAGATGGAAGAAATTAAGTCACATATTGAACTGTGATGGTTTTTAAAGGGAGATGGTTTGTCACTGATAACCTGAATACAACTTCTGCTACAAAAACAAAAGGTGAGGAAGAGAGGGTTAAAGAGGAGAATAGAAGAGGGATACTTATAAGAGACCACAGGAGGTTGATGGCACCTTAATTGTGGAGTACATGCTTGTGGTAATGACTGAAGCGGAATTAGTGGAATGAGATCAAATACATCAAACACACAGTTCCCAGGTGTTTGATGCCATTCCATCTGTTCCGTTCCGGACATTATTATGAGCCGTTCTCCCCTCAACAGCCTCCACTGTGAGAGACAGAGAACAGATAAAGAGAGTGAGACGGATGTACCAAGACAATGGACAGAGACAAAAATAGGAAGAGCAGACGAGATCTGCTCATCTCAAAACAGAACAGAAAGGTATGCAGCTATGTTCTCTGCCATTTTGGCCCTGGATCTGACACTTCCCGCCCCTTTAAAAGCCCTCTAAAAGTGAGCGACTGTTGATCTCTGGAGCCAGGAATTTGCACGCTCTCTCCATAATGGCAGCCGTGGAGATCCATCGCGAAAGGTTTCCCCCAGATGGGCCGGAGATTAAACACATGCCATATATCTCAACACGTCGTGTTCTCAGAGTAAGACAGGTTGGGATGGTAGACTGAGCAAGGCTTTATCGTAGCTGAGGATCGCCAAGGCTGCGAGGCCGATGTGACTGGGGTGAGACACCTAAGAACCCAAGAGGTAAAGACGGACACCCTCGTTTGGAGACGTGTTCACACACAGCACACACAGAGCACAACGGCCTTTCTCTCAAGCAAATGCAAGGGAGCAGATGTACCTATCACACACACACAGATATATACACACACACGCACACACACACACTCCTCTTCCCAGACTAAGTTGTAATCCAATCAGTGTTTTTGCAATGGCAGCATTAACCAGTAGAACACCGAGCCCACTCAGCAGTTTCTACCGCACACACACTCTGCCCCACACCACTGCACTCCCACATCTCTCAAACACACATACACTCTGCGCCTGCACCACCACACTCTCATTTGAATAAACACGCACACCACACACACACACACACACTCCTTATAACGTCTTTCACTCAGACACGTGCGTAAACATATCCTTTCTCTACTGCCCATCTCACACACTCACTTATACAAACCTCATTCTCTTCATACACATCCTTTGTTCCCCTGCTCTCCCTCCCACACAGAAGACAGGTAGGTGTGGCTGAATCTGGACCACAGACCTGTCTGTCTGTCTGTCTCTGTGTGTGTTTGTGTGTGTGTGTGTGTGTGTGTATACCTGTGCCTGCTCAGGCACACATCTCTCCATGTGTTCAAGCACTCTTTCTACGCGTTCGCATTAAGTAGGTCCTCGAAACCGATAAACACTCCTGATTCATTCAAATAAATTATTCGCTCCCTATCGTACGTCATTATGGAAAATAACCAGGCTCTTGTTTTATTTTAAAAGCCTTTGGGGGAAAAAACTAGCCAAATTGAATTCACAAGTGTGATTGTCAGGAGGAGTGCACTTCATCTTTCCATTCTCTAAACAGAGAGGCCTTTCAGCCGCCTACACCCTCTACACTCAGCACAATGGCAGAATAACGAAACATGAAAAGCGGCGAGACATTAAATTATGTTTATATATGTTTATCTGAATGACTCGAGCATAAAAGTAAGGCCCAACAGGACAAAAGCACTTCACAAAAAACTTATGCAACACTAGGTTATAGGAATAATAGCAGTGTTTATTGGGGAGTGTTGGTTGTGGGAGAGAGGTATTCTGGAGAACAGAAGTAGAGACTACCTGTGTTTGAAATCGCCTCATTTCCTCTTTCAACATTTCATTTCGTGTCTCTCTGCCAGATCTGTCGTTGGTACTAGTTACCACAGCCACAAAGTCAGGAGGCCCGCCTACTTGACCAATCAGATGAGGGAGTGTGTTGACCTGTATACCGGCGGTTCATGGGAAATGACCAATCAGATGAGGGAGTGTTAGCTACAATAATAAAACCACCCGTTCTAAATGCAAAGTGGAAATCAGATGTCCTATTTAAACTCAGCTTGCAAGATTATCCTTATGTTTGCACTTACTCACAGTTACTTGTCTTAACCCCAAATAGGTTTACTCCAATAGCTGCATTCTTTTTAAAAATGGCATGTAGACAAACAAATTGACACATCTTGACTTTCCATTTTCTATTTCAAGTAATCCGCAAGTAAAAAGTGCAGTTTCACAGAAAGGTTCTCACACACACACACACACACAATTTATTTTTAAATTGGATGATTTAAGCTGGACAACTTCAGCTCTGTTACATTTATTAATTCAAAGTTGCAATATGCAGAAATCACTCCATTTTCTTGTCGCAAAATGTCTAATAGTTTGCCTAATTTCAGTTTGTGACTAAACAAGCAAGTCTAGTGTAGAGAATCATTGTACCATCTAAACCACTGTGGAATATATTTTCAATAACCAAACAATGTGTATTTTCCGGTGTTTGAAGATGGTGTACAAAACTAAAAGTATAAGATGTAAAAATTAAACTTAGGAACGGGAAGCATAGAAATAGGGCCTTGCTTTCAAGAGAATGACAGATCTATAACTCACATTTCTATGTGAATTTGGACGGGATTCCCAAAAACTTACATACTGCAACTTTAACTTAACATAGACTTGCAGTCCACCATTTCACCATTTCCTACCAGTTTCCGTCTCTGTACCAAGACATGGGCTTCAGGATATGGAAGAGAGCAAAACAGGTCACAATAATAATTGATTGGACTTACAGCACATGGCACTTTTCTAGACACCCAAAGCTCTTTATAATATAAGGGGAAACTCTCCCCCCTCACCCTACTTACATAGTATATTTGTATTTATTTTGTTGGCCCATCCACTCCTCTCTTCGAAAGACAAGAGTCACTTTGTTTTACATTTGAGGTTTTTAATCAGATAAGTTGTTACATATATTGTACATTATTCATACAATTTACATACATGGTGCTTTTATAGACAGTATTAAATGATAGCAATACAGTTTGACATACACATTACACGTCAAATGGTATGACAGACTCTTGTAATGAGTACCATGGGATCTTTAGCGACCACAGAGTCAGGACACCCGTTTCAAGTCCCCTCTTCCTCCATTTTATTGAGGAACATTACATTGTTAGTTAGTACTTCAAAATGATTCAACTGAAATGAATGTTGGAAAAATGTATAGAGTAAATTACAGTGATCCATCTGTGGACTTCTTGTTCATTTCAGAAGCATATTTCTCCTGGGCTTTAGTTTGTCTGTCTTTCCGCTGGTGGCATCCATACGTCTTTGTGCCCACAACCTGAAATGGAAAACCATTGAATGGGAGACTTTTACTCTCCCAAATGAGTTGGGGGTTTTTTCCTGCCAAAGGCTGAGCATCTGTTGAAGGTCAAGAACATGATGTATTACTACTAGAATGAAAGGCAGCTCTATCAATCACAATAACTCTGTGCTTGGAATGGAATCCCTTATGTTAGCTCTCTAGCTCATTTTAGATGAGTAGCAACAGTTAGCTACTAGTTTCGCAATGTTATAGAATTTTAGTGACGTTGCCAATTCCTGTTCCCGAATGTATTTAGTTATTTGATCCTCAAACTTGAACTCGATACGCCATTTTGAAAATGAGGTGTTTCCCACAAAACTGATTAATAGACGGCGCGGCATACATGTCTTCACACTCCCTCTTCTGATTAGTCAGGTAGACGGCATACATGTCATCACACTCCCTCTTCTGATTAGTTAGACTGGCCTTTAGAGACGGCATACATGTCATCACACTCCCTCCCTCTTCTGACTCCCTTAGTCAGGTAGACGGGTAGACGGGTCATCACACTCCCTCTTCTGATTAGTCAGGAGACGGGCCTTTAGAGCATACATGTCATCACACTCCCTCTGATTAGTCAGGTAGACGGGCCTTTGCATACATTACACTCATCTGATTAGTCAGGCAGGCCTTTAGAGACGGCATACATGTCATCACACTCCCTCTTCTGATTAGTCAGGTAGACGGGCCTTTGATTAGTCAGGTAGACTTTAGAGCATACATGTCATCACACTCCCTCTTCTGATTAGTCAGGGTAGACGGGCCTTTAGAGACGGCATACATGTCATCACACTCCCTCTTCTGATTAGTCAGGTAGACGGGCCTTTAGAGACGGCATACATGTCATCACACTCCCTCTTCTGATTAGTCAGGTAGGCGGGCCTTTAGAGACGGCATACATGTCATCACACTCCCTCTTCTGATTAGTCAGGTAGGCGGGCCTTTAGAGACGGCATACATGTCATCACACTCCCTCTTCTGATTAGTCAGGTAGACGGGCCTTTAGAGACGGCATACATGTCATCACACTCCCTCTTCTGATTAGTCAGGTAGGCGGGCTCTTCTGATTAGTCAGACGGGACGGCATACATGTCATCACACTCCCTCTTCTGATTAGTCAGGAGGCGGGTTTTAGTCACTCATCTGATTAGTAGGTAGACGGGCCTTTAGAGACGGCATACATGTCATCACACTCACTCATCTGATTAGTTGAGAAAGTGGGCTGTTTCCTGGATGGGGTTGATAGGAGGGTTGTATGTCGATGTGTGTGTGTGGTCTTGTTCTTCTATCCTCGTGGGGACCTGAAATCCCCAGAATTCCCCACAAGGCTGGTAAAACAAGGAAAAGCCTCCTTGTGGAGAACCATTTTCCCCATGAGGAAAATGGCTATTTTAAGCTTAGGGGTCAGGTTTAAGGTTACAATTAGGGTTTGGGTTACAATTAGGGTTAGGGGTTAGACTTAGGCGTTAGGGTTAGGTTTTGGGGTTAAAGTTCTGGTTAAGTTTAAAATTAGGGTTAGGGAAAATAGGATTTTGAATGTGCATCAATTTTTGATGTCCCCGCGAGGATAGAAAAACTAGTGTGTGTGTGTGTGTGTGTGTGTGTGTGTGTGTGTGTGTGTGTGTGTGTGTGTGTGTGTGTGTGTGTGTGTGCGTGTGTGCGTGTGTGTGTGTGTGTGTGTGTGTGTGTGTGTGTGTGTGTGTGTGTGTGTGTGTGTATGTGTGTGTGTGTGTGGGAGGTTGGAGTGTGAACATGTGTGTGTGCATGTCTGTGTGTGTTGCGTGCGGAGAGTGTGTGGAGAGACAGGAAGAGATTGAAGATGAATCTGAACAGATCAGATGATTTGGGAGCTACCTGTTTATCTTTCAAAGAACAATAGCAGACTTTGGAAAAGAAAAACGCCCTTCTCCCAGCCAACACCAACAGTCTGGTTTGGCATCCATCTCTCTGTCTCTCTCTTTCTCTCACTCCATTCTCGGTGTGTGGCGCATTTGTTTCGGCGCTCTCACGGCAACCTCCACTGCAGAGCAAGCACAGGTGGTGGACGCATTTCGATGGAAAGGTGGGGGAGGCTTTGAGCAACACATTTTTTGAATGTTATCTTAATTAAGCCCTGGGATCGCCACAAGCCTTGATGCTTGGCTTTTCCTCTCCTTCCTCCTTTTTCTGCACTTCTTCTCCCTCTTTCGCAGCTGCTGGTGTGTGTGGCAGGTTGCCGCAGTAACGGTTACTATAACAGAAATGTCCAAAACCGATGGATTAATCCGACGACGATTGACAGGCATTGATAACGGCTGCGAGTGTAAACAGGAACTTGAAATACAGGTGTCTCGCCCTTAGTGACACTGACACACCATTTAAACACAGGAACTATTCATGTCTAAACCCAAGGACTCTGTTGAGGGTTTAGACACTTCAAAGTGTTCCATTGGACAGAACATGTGGATGAATGTTTCATGCACATTCAGTTGGTTCTCCATTTCATGGACCTGGTTGGATTCTGAGGTCACTCTATTGTACTTATGCCTGTTTTGACACACTTTTTCTTTAAAACTGAACCAATCATTATAGCCTTGATTTCTCCATAGTGGTAGCTTTTCCTTAGAGAGTAACCATCCTTTATGATTTCTCCATAGTGGTAGCTTTTCCTTACAGAGTAACCATCCTTTACGATTTCTCCATAGTGGTAGCTTTTCCTTACAGAGTAACCATCCTTTATGGTTTCTCCATAGTGGTAGCTTTTCCTTACAGAGTAACCATCCTTAATGGTTTCTCCATAGTGGTAGCTTTTCCTTACAGAGTAACCATCCTTTATGATTTCTCCATAGTGGTAGCTATTCCTTACAGAGTAACCATCCTTTATGATTTCTCCATACTGGTAGCTATTTCTTACAGAGTAACCATCCTTTATGATTTCTCCATAGTGGTAGCTATTTCTTACAGAGTAACCATCCTTTATGATTTCTCCATAGTGGTAGCTATTTCTTAGAGAGTAACCATCCTTTATGATTTCTCCATAGTGGTAGCTATTCCTTACAGAGTAACCATCCTTTATGATTTCTCCATAGTGGTAGCTTTTCCTCACAGAGTAACCATCCTTTATGATTTCTCCATAGTGGTAGCTATTCCTTACAGAGTAACCATCCTTTATGATTTCTCCATAGTGGTAGCTATTCCTTACAGAGTAACCATCCTTTATGATTTCTCCATAGTGGTAGCTATTCTTTACAGAGTAACCATCCTTTATGATTTCTCCATAGTGGTAGCTTTTCCTTACAGAGTAACCATCCTTTATGATTTCTCCATAGTGGTAGCTATTTCTTACAGAGTAACCATCCTTTATGATTTCTCCATAGTGGTAGCTTTTCCTTACAGAGTAACCATCCTTTATGATTTCTCCATAGTGGTAGCTATTCCTTACAGAGTAACCATCCTTTATGCCATTATACTTCCGGCGCCGACAGAGATGGCCGCCGTCGCGTTCCTAGGAAACTATGCAGTTTTTGTTTTTTTACGTGTTATTTCTTACATTAGTACCCCAGGTCATCTTAGGTTTCATTACATACAGTCGAGAAGAACTACTGAATATAAGATCAGCGTCAACTCACCATCAGTACGACCAAGAATATGTTTTTCGCGACGCGGATCCTGGACAACGGAGTGGATTCCATGCAGCGACCCAAAAAACGACTCCGAAAAAGAGGGAAACGAGGCGGTCTTCTGGTCAGACTCCGGAGACGGGCACACCGTGCACCACTCCCTAGCATTCTTCTTGCCAATGTCCAGTCTCTTGACAACAAGGTTGATGAAATCCGAGCAAGGGTAGCATTCCAGAGGGACATCAGAGACTGTAACGTTCTTTGCTTCACGGAAACATGGCTCACTGGAACGACGCTATCCGAGGTGGTGCAGCCAACGGGTTTCTCCACGCATCGCGCCGACAGAGACAAACATCTTTCTGGTAAGAAGAGGGGCGGGGCGTATGCCTTATGACTAACGTGACATGGTGTGATGAAAGAAACATACAGGAACTCAAATCCTTCTGTTCACCTGATTTAGAATTCCTCACAATCAAATGTAGACCGCATTATCTACCAAGAGAATTCTCTTCGATTATAATCACAGCTGTATATATCCCCCCAAGCAGACACATCGATGGCTCTGAACGAACTTTATTTAACTCTCTGCAAACTGGAAACGATTTATCCGGAGGCTGCATTCATTGTAGCTGGGGATTTTAACAAGGCTAATCTGAAAACAAGACTCTCTAAATTTTATCAGCATATCGATTGCGCAACCAGGGGTGGAAAGACCTTGGATCATTGTTACTCTAACTTCCGCGACGCATATAAGGCCCTGCCCTGCCCCGCCCCCCTTTCGGAAAAGCTGACCACGACTCCATTTTGTTGATCCCTGCCTACAGACAGAAACTAAAACAAGAAGCTCCCACGCTGAGGTCTGTCCAACGCTGGTCCGACCAAGCTGACTCCACACTCCAAGACTGCTTCCATCACGTGGACTGGGAGATGTTTCGTATTGCGTCAGACAACAACATTGACGAATACGCTGATTCGGTGTGCGAGTTCATTAGAACGTGCGTTGAAGATGTCGTTCCCATAGCAACGATTAAAACATTCCCTAACCAGAAACCGTGGATTGATGGCAGCATTTGTGTGAAACTGAAAGCGCGAACCACTGCTTTTAATCAGGGCAAGGTGTCTGGTGACATGACTGAATACAAACAGTGCAGCTATTCCCTCCGCAAGGCTATTAAACAAGCTAAGCGTCAGTACAGAGACAAAGTAGAATCTCAATTCAACGGCTCAGACAGAAGAGGCATGTGGCAGGGTCTACAGTCAATCACGGACTACAGGAAGAAATCCAGCCCAGTCACGGACCAGGATGTCTTGCTCCCAGGCAGACTAAATAACTTTTTTGCCCGCTTTGAGGACAATACAGTGCCAATGACACGGCCTGCAATGAAAACATGCAGTCTCTCCTTCACTGCAGCCGAGGTGAGTAAGACATTTAAACGTGTTAACCCTCGCAAGGCTGCAGGCCCAGACGGCATCCCCAGCCGCGCCCTCAGAGCATGCGCAGACCAGCTGGCCGGTGTGTTTACGGACATATTCAATCAATCCCTATACCAGTCTGCTGTTCCCACATGCTTCAAGAGGGCCACCATTGTTCCTGTTCCCAAGAAAGCTAAGGTAACTGAGCTAAACGACTACCGCCCCGTAGCACTCACATCCGTCATCATGAAGTGCTTTGAGAGACTAGTCAAGGACCATATCACCTCCACCCTACCTGACACCTAGATCCACTCCAACCCGCTTACCGCCCAAATAGGTCCACAGACGATGCAATCTCAACCACACTGCACACTGCCCTAACCCATCTGGACAAGAGGAATACCTATGTGAGAATGCTGTTCATCGACTACAGCTCGGCATTCAACACCATAGTACCCTCCAAGCTCGTCATCAAGCTCGAGACCCTGGGTCTCGACCCCGCCCTGTGCAACTGGGTACTGGACTTCCTGACGGGCCGCCCCCAGGTGGTGAGGGTAGGCAACAACATCTCCTCCCCGCTGATCCTCAACACTGGGGCCCCACAAGGGTGCGTTCTGAGCCCTCTCCTGTACTCCCTGTTCACCCACGACTGCGTGGCCACGCCTCTTCAACCTCAGGAGGCTGAAGAAATTCGGCTTGTCACCAAAAGCACTCACAAACTTCTACAGATGCACAATCGAGAGCATCCTGGCGGGCTGTATCACCGCCTGGTATGGCAACTGCTCCGCCCTCAACCGTAAGGCTCTCCAGAGGGTAGTGAGGTCTGCACAACGCATCACCGGGGGCAAACTACCTGCCCTCCAGGACACCTACACCACCCGATGTTACAGGAAGGCCATAAAGATCATCAAGGACATCAACCACCCGAGCCACTGCCTGTTCACTATCATCCAGAAGGCGAGGTCAGTACAGGTGCATCAAAGCTGGGACCGAGAGACTGAAAAACAGCTTCTATCTCAAGGCCATCAGACTGTTAAACAGCCACCACTAACATTGAGTGGCTGCTGCCAACACACTGACACTGACTCAACTCCAGCCACTTTAATAATGGGAATTGATGGAAAATGATGTAAATATATCACTAGCCACTTTAAACAATGCTACCCTATATAATGTTACTTACCCTACACTATTCATCTCATATGTATATGTATATACTGTACTCTATATCATCGACTGCATCCTTATGTAATACATGTATCACTAGCCACTTTAACTATGCCACTTTGTTTACATACTCATCTCATATGTATATACTGTACTCGATACCATCTACTGTATCTTGCCTATGCTGCTCTGTACCATCACTCATTCATATATCCTTATGTCAATATTCTTTATCCCCTTACACTGTGTATAAGACAGTGGTTTTGGAATTGTTAGTTAGATTACTTGCTCGTTATTACTGCATTGTCGGAACTAGAAGCACAAGCATTTCGCTACACTCGCATTAACATCTGCTAACCATGTGTATGTGACAAATAAAATTTGATTTGATTTGATTTGATTGATTTCATCCTTTATGGTTTCTCCATAGTGGTAGCTATTTCTTAGAGAGTAACCATCCTTTATGATTTCTCCATAGTGGTAGCTTTTCCTTACAGAGTAACCATCCTTTATGATTTCACCATAGTGGTAGATTTTCCTTACAGAGTAACCATCCTTTATGATTTCTCCATAGTGGTAGCTATTCCTTAGAGAGTAACCATCCTTTATGGTTTCTCCATAGTGGTAGCTATTTCTTACAGAGTAACCATCCTTTATGATTTCTCCATAGTGGTAGCTTTTCCTTACAGAGTAACCATCCTTTATGATTTTCTCCATAGTGGTAGCTATTCCTTACAGAGTAACCATCCTTTATGATTTCTCCATAGTGGTAGCTATTTCTTAGAGTAACCATCCTTCTGATTCTCCAACCATCCTTTATGATTTCTCCATAGTGGTAGCTATTCCTTAGTGGTGGCTATTTCATACAGAGTAACCATCCTTTATGATTTCTCCATAGTGGTAGCTTTCATAATTGGTGGCTATTTACAGAGTAACCATCCTTTATGATTTCTCCATAGTGGTAGCTATTCTTTACAGAGTAACCATCCTTTATGATTTCTCCATAGTGGTAGCTATTTCTTACAGAGTAACCATCCTTTATGATTTCTCCATAGTGGTAGCTATTCCTTACAGAGTAACCATCATTTATGATTTCTCCATGATGGTAGCTATTTCTTACAGGTAACCATCCTTTATGATTTCTCCATAGTGGTAGCATTATTTCTTAATTGGTGCTTCATTCCTTCAGGTATCCTTTGAGTAACCATCCATATGATTTCTCCTTTATGATTTCTGTGGTAGCTATTTCATACAGAGTAATATCCTTTTAGTTCTCCATAGTGGTAACCATCCTTTATGATTTCTCCATGGTGGTGGCTTTTCCTCACAGAGTAACCATCCTTTATAGTTCTCCATGGTGGTGGCTATTTCTAACCATCCTTTATGGTTCTCCATAATTGGTAGCTATTCCTTACAGAGTAACCATCCTTTATGATTTCTCCATAGTGGTAGCTATTCCTTACAGAGTAACCATCCTTTATGATTTCTCCATAGTGTTAGCTATTCTTTACAGATAACCATCCTTTATGATTTCTCCATAGTGGTAGCTATTCCTTACAGAGTAACCATCCTTTATGATTTCTCCATAGTGGTAGCTATTCCTTACAGAGTAACCATCCTTTATGA